>NC_071533.1:8605000-8817500 GCF_026979565.1 Vidua chalybeata | reverse complement strand
GGCGGCTGGGATCTCAATTTGCATGTTGTCTTTCTCTTGTTCAGCATTCGTTTAGAAATTGAAATAACTTGTTAAGCAAAGGGGAAGGGAACACATGATTGCAAAGAGGACACCTGGGAGTAGTGACGGCGCACAGCTAAAGAGCCAGCTGCTCCCTAACACGAGAGAGCGTGCCACTATCATTTACCGCTTCATAAAATTAAGTGTTTTCCAAATTAAATCAGTAGGCAGCATGCAGGAAGACCTACTATCTCTAATAACAATTTTTCAATCAATATCGGGGGCCCGGCTGATCTGGAATCAGAGCGGAGGAGTCTGGGATTGGCTGGGGGGGAGCAGGGAGACAAGGAGAGGAGGAGGCTGGGGTATGCTCAAGTACCACAGCTTTCAATCAAAGCAAAAGCTAAAAAAAATATATATGCATGGTGGATTCTCCATCACTGCGAGTCTATTCCCCATAGATTTTTCTCTTAACTGATAATTCGGTCAGTCACATTCCTCAGAGGGAGGTCATGGGTCACCCCAGCCCCTGTCAGGCCTCAGAGAAACCATTTCCATTTTAATGCCACAGCTATAATCTATCAAAGATGTGATGTACAAGATACAATGAATTTAAGTGGTCTTCATATATCACTGAGCTTTCATGCCTTCACCTGGGTAATAGTCTGAATTACTCTCCCTACCTCACAATCTGTCACCCCCAGTAAAATAACTGCCACACGGGTGTTAATGGCAGGTTTGTCCAAATTGGGGCCGTGGTAGCCCAAGGCATTACACATCATAAACTTTAGCATTCAGTGCTAAGCCTGGAGGTGTCAGCAATTGAAAATTATTCTGTAAATACTTCCGAGGCACTGCTCTGCTCATGTTTTTATTTATGGCAGCTAAAACAAGCACAGGGAGACAGTGCAGAGCACAGCTGCTGGTGCCACTGCACACCTCTCCGCACAGGCAGCTATGACAAGGCTCTGGCTACCCAATACTGTGGAAATTTTACAGCAGCAACCCACTGATGGACCTAGACATAGGTGGGCTGATAGTTTCTGCAGCAATTAGACCACAGCAAGGTCGGGTTATTTATCAATGTCTAGTGGCAAAGTTGTCTGTGTCCATACCAGCTAATGCCCGCAGGTTATATGGAACAAATCTGGTTGTCCTTCCATTACAAAACAGTTTGAGGACATTCCTGGAGCTCCTGGGTTGCCCAGTCTCACTCGTGACAATGCAGAAATCACGAGCCCAAAATCCATTCTTGCGTTCTCAGGTCTCAGGGAGGTCTCCTGAGCCCCAGCTATGGTAATGATTGTAGCTGCTGGTGTAATTATGTCTGTAGGAATATGGATTTCTTGCTTTCCTTTAAATGATCTCCTGCACTAAAGCCTGGTTTCAGCTAAGCAGTTGTGGAGGAAGGAGAGTGGGAGGAGGTCTGAAGGAGTGGGAGAGGAGGTCTGAAGAAGCACAGAGTCTTAGAGAGGCCTTCCAAAGTTGTCTGCTGCTAAAGCCAGGGAAGCCTTCCTGCAGTGAAGGCTTAGGTGGTGCTTCATTTGGAAACATTTAGAGGAAGAGGCTAGCAAAGTGTTTGGGACTGGGCAGGAGGGAGTGCAGGGCCCTGATATCTGGTGAAATGCTTCTGCCCTGTCTCTGCACAAACACTGCACTTGACTCACCTCCACAGTGAAGTCTGGGGCAGGCACAAGACCCATAACATGAGAGCATCCACTTTGGAGAATGCAAGTGTGGATTTTTTATCTTGCATTGTAGCTTTCTGTTGTATGAAGCTCAGAAAGTAGTATTAGATATGTCAGTGAATGCAGTCATGCCCTCATCTGGTCTGTACTCTGAATATGGGCTGTTCCGTGATGTGCTTGGTTGCTATAGAACTAGAAGAATTATTTCCTACTTCAATCATTTTCTTATTGTAAATTAAAATAACATTGCTGTTGGTGGATAACCTGCTATAAATTCCCTATCCTAATGTAGTTATATCAAATCCTATTTATTCCGATGGCAGATGCAGCTGGTTTGGTGCAGTCAGTAATAGACTTCCTTTAAATTACAGGTCTTGCCCATAGGCTTATTGCTGTGTTAGTTTACAAATAGCAGGTTAAAAGTTATTGTGTTCTCTCAATAGCTATTGTCTTTATTTTGAAATTGTCACCTAAGTCTTCCACACCCTGGCAAACATGGAAACCAGCTGAGGTAGTCCAACACACAGTTTGTGAAGATTGTGGCTGCAGTAAATACCCAGGTTGACAAAAGCAACGTGCACAGTGATAAAATGTGAAATTCCCGGGCAAACTTTTTCCTGTGGGAAAAACCCCTTACCTTGTAAAAACTGACACAATGAGAATGATACTTCTTTGACCCCAGTGTTTGCTCACTTCAGAAGGCACAAAGCTCTCCTCAACCTTTCAGGGTCAAATCAGGCAATAAAAACCTGACTACACACTGGGGTTTCAGCCCTGCTTCTTGTGCTTGTTGCAGCCCTACAACCTATCTCCTCCTATCCTGATGCTAATACAGGCCAGAAAATATGTACAAAGTTCTATATTGTCCCAGATATTTCCAGAATATTTTTCCAGGGGTATGATATGCCCCACTGTCTCCTATAGTGTAGTGTGCACAGCATTAAGTGCAACACCAAAGGTGTGTCTAAACAAAATATATTTTTCATTATCTTTTTAAAGGAAGAAAACAATTATATCCTTTAGGTACCCTAGCTGAAGTATATGCTTGTTTTTTTAAACACAACTTGGAGTACTTTCCTAAATCAGGATCTTGATTTCTATCATTGGATATAATTTAAAACAAATCAAACTCTTTTCTTTTTTGGCATATTATGCTAATCTATGGCTTGGCTTTCATTTTGTCCTGTTAAATAGAAAACCACTTCATCGTGAAATATCTCTCTCGTACTTTCTCCTACATAGCGAGAGAAAAACATTGATAAACATCAAGTGCCAGTCATTTCTCAAAAGCTTCCTACAGGTCTCAGGGAAGGAGAAGGAATACAAATGCTATGCAAGTGCTACCGGTTCAGCTGTAAGATCGCTACAGGAAGGAGTACATGGGAGTGAATATTGGGGGCGGGGGGGAGGGGGTGGATTTTGGCAAGCTATGCCTCTGGCTGTCTTACATCCAGCATGTAGTAGGCCATGAAAAAAAAATCATTTGACTTCGGTTTGGGCGGAGATGGAATAAAGCTGATTTCTCTCACATATAACCATATTCTTTTGTTTAAAGTGTGGGGCTTCAAGACAAAATGCGACATTTCCCCAGCACTCCCTCTGAAGGGATTATTAAATAGGGCAATGGGCTTATTAAATAGTCTCTTGTTGCACTAATTAAAACTTAAAATTTCCCACAGTATTTCAGGTACAAGTTGTTTCTTTGGAAGCTTTTAGGAAATGGAGCTAAGTCAGCTTCAGTCAAGTTATGAGGCACGATAAGATGAGATAATGGCAGAAATAGTATCGCAAACCAGAGCTTTCTGTCTGTGTCCTCTCCAAATCTGCTGCAGTTGGCCCCTGTCTAATCCTTATGCATCCCAAACATTGGATTTTTAGACACTGAAATTTGCTGCCCGCTGTGCAGCAGAGGAGAGCTGTTTGAGCTAAAGAATGATATTGGCAGAAGAACAAATGGCTTTGAACTGACTGTGAATAAATTTAAGCAATTGCATTATTTCTAACCAGCAGAGGAGCCAAGCTTTGGAAGAGACTTCTTATAGGAAAAGAAGGAACTGAGCCCTGGCCAGCTTTAAGATGAAGCTTGATGGGTTTATGAAGATAATTATATGACAGAGTCCTCCATATCCCTCTGAATAACTGCAGGCTGGGTTCCTGGACCCAGCTGCCTCTTGCAGCCTGAAGCACACCCGCATGGAAAATTGATGTGGTCTGTAGGTGAGGTGTGAAATTCCTGCTGGTGCTCCCAAGGGATTTCACAGGAGGACTGCAGTAAAACCCTTTTTTCTGCCAGTCCTGCTTTCCTTTCTTCCTTTCTTGCTCAGGAGATGAGCCTTGTGGATTCCTTGGAGATATCTGGTGTGTAGCTATACAGGTACATGGGCTGTAGCTTGTGGGCAGGGTCCTGTTAACCCAGGGCTCTCAACTCTCAACTTCCCTAGCAGACAGGGAGATGGCCATGCAAAGTGACCCTGACACTGTGATTTCTGGGGCAAAAGCCTCTGGGACCCCTTCTCACAGCAACCGAAAACCCTGACAGGGCTGCCAGAGGTCCTCACCCAGGCTCCTGTCCCATCCAGCTGGGCTTGTACCACCATCAGAAACACAGTTTGCACCTCTGGGACCTGCTTCAAGTAGAAGTAACATTATTCCCTTCTGTTTTCCTTCATCCCAGCCTTTTTTAATTGAGTGAACAATGTCACTTGAACTTCCTGAAAGAATGCCAGCCACACTTAGAGCAGGAGTTTGTAGTTTGGGCTTGCATTTGCACTTAGGTGCCTGGAGGCTGACAGGCCCCTGCTGCCATCACTGGTAGAAATCGTGAAGGATCAGACAGTGCCTTCATTTTCATCCCTAATTATGGGAATTTTGCTAACTTGGGAGAGATCCATGGGACAGCATCACTACAGGGAGTGAATAGAAGGTTGCCCTGTGGTATCAAGCACCCCAAATTCCAGGTTTCAGCATTATATCTCAACTAGGAAGGATACTGTCTGCTTTGTTACCTCGCAAGTGCTATAATTCCTGCTCCTCATCCCAAAAGACATTTTACAGTGTGTGCACAGGACTGTGGGGCTCCAAGACCCCTTGTTTTACAAAAAATCCGTGCACACTGGGAGCTTCCCCTTTGCCTTCTGCCAGCCTGGCTCTACCAAAATGCATCAGCACCATGGAGGAAGCCTGGGAGAGATCAGAAATTATGAGGCAGCAAAAATATAAGTATGAAAAAATTAAGCCAAGCTACTGATAAAGAAAAAAATTTAATTTTCCCCAAGTAAATTTAATTTGCCCCAAGTAAAGGACATTTTTATTAGGAGTTTAGTACTTCAATAGGATGCAGATATAGAGCATATATGCTCTTTCCCAGAATTTCACCCTCAGTTCAGATGAGATTTGCCCATAAAGCTCCAGTAATGTTTTTCTTCTAGTAGTGACACTTAACAAAATAATTAGGCAATTTATTGCCTAACTCCACAAGGAGCAGCAATTATTTCTTTTGCTTTAAACATATAAAAAGCTGTGTCATTTGTTGATAAGGAGTCACATAATATTCCATGGCAGAACAGCCCTCTGGAGACATTACTCTATATGCCGCAAATGCATTTTGAGAATAATAAATAAAACTCAGCTAAATCTTAAATAGGCTTTTTCTTGTATTTTAAAAATACTATCATTCATTAGAATTATTTATTGTTTATCAGTGCACAGATGACCACAGCCCAGCAAGAATGACTGGACCTGTACCCCCAGGAATTTACAGCTGCAAGCTCTGTTCTCATACCAATACCTGCACAGCTGAACTCACATGAGCTCTGATTCAGCAAAGGCCATGAGCACAAGCCTGGCTTTAAGGAAGGCAGCACGCTCCCAGAAGCCTAAGCACATATTTCAAGAAGCTTGCTCAGCCCAAGCCTTCAGTACTTCTCCCCAAGGTACAGATGAGAAAATATGTGGACACCAGGACTCCCAGCCAGCAAAAGTGGTCACAGGTGCCTAACTATTTTAATGCAGAGCTTTAATTACAGTTTTAATGCTCATTTTCAGACCAAGAGCTTGGCAAAGGTGAAAGTGAAGGTGGTGCCAGTGTTGCTTATTTTCAAGTACTACCTCTGACTGCTGAATAGAGTTGGGCGTGAGGTTTTCATTTATGCATTATACAACAGGTCCTATCCTGGTTTTATTGTTGCAAGTAAATGGACATAAATTCCTTGTAAACTACACATACCAATTTAAAGCCCCTGTAAGATTTAGTTTTATGTTTCATGGGTAGATTCTCTGGGGTTTGCTGCTTAATTCAGTCTATATGATCTTTAACCTAGCAGCAGTCGAGGATCAAATCTTTTGGGTTAAGGTACTGCTGTTATCAATATATTCAAGATACTGACAGTATTGATGTGCAAATGCATCCAAGATCAAGTGAAAACAATCTACATTCTGAAAAAACATGGACTTTTCACTTCCGAGAAGAGGAGAAATACTATCACTGTGGGCCTGCCTGTGTTCCTAGAGTACCAGTGCACATGTAAGAGAGGAACAAAACCCCAAACTCCCAGCTGGTGGCAAATCTGAATGTTGGGGCTGGGTGGAAGAGGCACTGGGTGGAAGCGTTACTCCTGAGCTGTGTGGCTAGCAGGCTTGGAAGCAATTTAATTATGGGCTGGTTTTTGCTTTGCAAGAAAACCACCAGAAAGCCCTGTGTTGATATAACATGCTGCAGCAATGTTCTTTGCATGCTGCATTTTCATATTTCATTTTGAAATTAAACTCCTAGGTTGGGGGGGGAGGGGTATTCTATTTCAACATGCTTTACAATAAGACACTGAGCTTTTAAAATGTAAGTTGGAATGTTACTTGGCAAGTTGATCGAAATGTCAGTTTGTCAGAAATGAAATGTTTTAATTAGATCATCCTAAAAATCATTATTCTGGAGCTTTATTTTACAAAGAATTTGGCAGCACCTCCTCCTCTGTGAAGCTAAACCAAATATTGAAACCACAGAGCCTTTGCAAAGTGTACATCTGTCTCCATACAATTCCGGCAGATACACAGCTATTCTTTTTCCTTTCTTCACAGATAAAGAGGAATTTTATTTTAAACATGGATTTTTTAATGCTTGAGAAAATAGGGCAGTCACAGAACCATGGCTTTAAACAAACTTTATTTGGGCGCTTGACTGACTGGCAATTGTGGGCAATCATTTTAGCTGTCACAAGGCCCAGAGAAATGTGGGAGAGCTCTTCCATGAAATGTTTATATTTCATAAACAAAATGATGTGCTTAACAGTCAGAGTGATGGGAGGGTTCCGGCTAATGCATTTTCCAATGTGTGAGGCAGATTATTAATGCGCTCCAGTAGCTGTTAATTTCAGTTTGCCGGAATGATTTATGGGGAGGTAAAGGAGAGAGACATAATCTAATTGAGATCAGAATCACTGTTCTAGTAGAGGAGCACCAGCATGGACCTCGGCCACAGCAGAATGATTAATATCTAATAAGCAAATAATCCGTTAAATTATTATAAACATTACTTTTGACAACTCTTTTGTTGCCAGGAGAGAATGCAAAACAAGCAAGGAAGACTAACAAAACCCCGGGTAAATTTTTCAGGTGTTTCTCTTCCACTGCAATCAGATACAGGCTTGGTGCTGAGGAAAAACACCAGGTTAGGAGGGAGCATGCTCCCTGATCAATTGTAAATCAGTGGGGGAAGCATTGATGATCTAATATGAGCAACAATTGAACAATCATAAGAAAATCTATCTTGCAAGGAAGAGAGAGGCAGGGAAAACTCCCACATTGTCAGCACCGTCCACGACTCAGCTCGCATCCAGCAGCTCCCAGGTCATTACTGCCCTCGTTAGTCTGTCCTGCCTGTGGCCCTGCATGCGCTGCCCTTTGTCTTAGCAATGAGCCCTGCTGTCATATTGGCATTTGTCAGTGGTTTTGCACTTAGTTTTCCTTGCCAGCAGGTGACTTGGATTTAGTCCTTTACCAGAAGCACACAAGGAGCCACCAGAAACAATTTTGGCTGAGCGGAGGGTATTGGCGGTATTTGTGTGGGCATCAAAATCATGTGAAAAAATAATTCAAGAAAACCTGAAGAACGTGATGCAGAGCAACAGAAAGCTTTAAACAAAATACTTAGCTCCTCAGTTTTTCTTCCAGAAGAAGTGTTTTCAGGAGTAAATATTGTATTTAAAATGCACACTAGGCCTTCCTTCACTTTCCTTGTGCTGTAGGGTATTAAAAGTGTATTTTGAATTAGTCAAAACCAAAGGGATTTTATTTTTCATCAGATGATAAAGGATCCATCAAAAGTCTAATGTAGTTGAGCAGAATGTTATTCTTGACCAAAAATTAGGTAATTTATTCTTTATCAAGGTTTTTTTTTTTTTAAATCAAATTAAATATGCTTTAAAGAAATAAATGCTTCCAATGAAAAAAGAATGTGGCCACATTGAAAATATTAAGCAAATATTAACCATTTTTTTTCTGTGAGTGTGAGGATGTACTGAGTACTGAGGATGTACTGAGGTTGTACTGCGTGTGTGATTGATTTCAGTAAGATTTGCCTTTACTTGGATATCTTTGCCTTTTTTCCTTCATCCCACCCCACTTTCCCATGGCCTGGTCAAGAGAGTTTAGATCTGGAGAGCAAGTGAATGAAGCTGCAAACCTGCTGCCAGAGCTGCAGGCTCTGCTCTCCAATACCCAAGACAAGCCCTGGGAGGAGCAGAGAAGGATGCAGCATGTGAGTAATTGAAATTTGTGAAGTGTTCTCGTCTTCATCATATTATGAGGTGGTTTTGGCAAATCAGGTATCCCAGCATTGTGCATCTGGCAGGCTGACAGCAAACAGCCTTGTGCTACTGTGAATTGTCATTGCCTCTCACAGAAAAATGGCAGTTCAGTCACTGCAAGACTTATCCAAAAGAGTTGCGTGTCCTACCTGAGGTTGGGCTTCTGAGAGGAAGCAGTCTTATATCTCTTGTTTGTTTAAATAATACAAAATTCACAAAATGAAGTCTGGAGTAAGAGCAGTAAAGAACTTAAAGCAGTAAAAGAGCAAGTAGCTTGATTCCACTACCAGAAAAAAGTCACCGAATAAAGGATGACAACAAAACATCAAAATATTGGCTTTTGTCTCATACTTTTCTGGACACAAGTCTGCTTTACATTAATGAGATGACTAAAAGCCACAGGCTTTGAACTGGCATACAGGAATTCTTGATTCTTGTTGTTATTAATCTCATTTGCAAGGAAGTTCCTTTCCTTTGTTATTCTCACTGTTAATGTTTATAAAATAATCATTGTTATAATGATTAATGACTGATGATTATAAAATCATCATTATTATTATTATAAATAAGTATTTCAGCTGGCTGGGGAAGACAAAACCACAAGTTCCCTCATTTTCTTGCTCAAAGGGAAGCCTTTCTGAGATGAACTCATGAAGAGAAGTTGATTCAGCATCCTTTGGATGCAGCAAGAAATCTAAGAAATCTCTTTTTGGTGCAGCATCTCTGTTGTCTACTGTGCCCCAAACCAAGCACCTCATAAGGATTTTAAAGGGTCTTTCCAGACCTCTTTTCTCTGTTCAGCTTCTGCGTCTTGATAGAAACCATTCATGGCAATGAAAGATAATTTCTTCTCATGTTCTTACACACTGACAAACAGAAGTGGGGCTGATTTTTAGAGACCTGTAGGTCAAAGCAGAAGAATATGGACCCAGCTTTGTCCCTTCCCATTCTCCAGCCAGGCCCTGCAGCCTAAGGGGACTTCCTATAATGGTGCTTTTACCCAGAGGCTGGCACTGTAAGCATGGGACTAGTGAGCAAGCAGCACCTTTTAGCATCAAATCAGGCCAACACAGAGTCCACAACAGTCAGAGAAGAAACTGGCTCTCCACATTGCCTCAAGTTTTAAACTCTCAGATGAGCAACACTGTTAAACATGCAAAAATGGCAAGAACGTGCATATTCTCCCCCAAATAGCAGTGGCATTCATGTGTAGCCAGGCACTTGAAAAGTTATTTAAAATCCTACCCCATTGTCTCTGGGTTAATTCAGTCTGTGATCCAGCTGTTCATCCTGATATTAACTCTGAGAATCTTTCCTTTTAATCACGTGGATTCTCTGTTTGTTATTGTGACTGTTGTACTTGGCTCCTCTGGCTGTCCCGCAGCCTTGCTGGATCCATGTACACACCCAGCCACCCCTCTCCAAAGCCAAGAGCATCTTCAGGGCTCCTTCTGCTTCAGTTTTAGGCTCCTGATTGAGCTGAACTGAAGGTAGCCTGCCTGCAGACAAGCTAGACAATGTCCTCTGGGTCCAAACCTAGCCAGGATGAGATATGAAGCACAGACAGTGATCCAAACATCCTGCAAGACTTCCAGCACTTTTGAGTCTACAACATAAGACTAAAAACCTTCAGGTGCTCCTCAGTCCTCCTTGGCAGGATTTCACCTTCTTCTCGACCCACCCACCGAAACAGCCACGTGAAGAAGTTGTCAAACCACTGGCTGCTTCAGAGAATACCAAAGTCTGGCCTTGATATGCTGCTGTGTATGACAGGTCCTTCAGGAAGACACAGGCATCTTATATTTCATGTTAAAAATCCTGGAAGGCAAAGTTGCACAGGAACAAGCTTGTATGTAAGGTCACTTGGGATAATTAGGTTTTCTTTGCCAGCCCCTGAGACTCTGCCAGATTTCATTTCCTAGGTGTCAGATGTTGGCATTCTGTCCTGCAAAATGTGCATTCTTCTCTTATCTTCTTTCCAATATTCCCCACAGTGTATTTGACACCAGGAAAAAGAATGTGTGAAGTAATGGTCACCTTTTAGGTTATCAGCCCTGGGAACAGAGGCCAGTTTATTTGCAGTGCAAGCATTTAACTTCCTAGTGCTTCACAGAGGCTGAGAAAAGCATGTTCAAAACATACAGAAAGTATTAGTTCGTGACCCTCCAGGATGAATTCCTGATATGAAAACACATGGAAATAATATCCATATTTTAGCTTCAAGGGCATCAGCAAATTAAATACTGTTTAATATCTGACCCAGTATATTGAGGAAGACTCTGTCGATAAATTAATCCATTGGTTGTGGAGCCAAGCTGTGTTGCATGGATTTATTTCATGGCACCTAGACACAAATAAAATTTAAACAGAAGCAGTAGAAAGTTTTAGTTTAGTAACCTAGAAATTTTGAAAGAAATGTTTGTTGGATTGGACTTATTTCGGGAGCAAAGTTGGATAGAGATATGCAAACTTAACAGTACCATTTCTGAATTGGCCTGGGGAAGATACCTGTGACTAAGCTAAGGATAACGTGTACCATAAAAGTCATTATTTCAGTAAGACATGAAACTCATGGTGGTATGCATCAGCACATAGTATCACTTTCAGATCATGAGGGTCTCCACCAACCTTACTGGAAGCTGGATGTGACCTTTAAAACACAGAAATACAATTTCTGGAAGTGTAATTCTTCTAATTCTAAATTTGTTCCCACTGTAAATTATGGGTCTAACAGCTGGCTTCCAATGAAGTCAACTATTAATTAATTGTATGTTCACTACCCTGCCTTGTGTAAATCAATATGAGAAATAAGCAGTCTCCTACTATACAGCACAGACACTCTACACAGGGAAGTAATTTAGGGTGGATGTCAGCTTGCTCAGAAAGGCTTCTTTACTGCAAACAAGACAATGAAAAACCCTTACTCTAGGGAAAGCTTCCCCTAGTCCCCATTGGTGCTGACAGAAAAATCCTGTGGCTCTAGCAGTGAAACACAACTAGTGCCGACATTCTTGCACAAATATCAGTATCAACATAAATTATTGTCCAAACAATGTGCCAGCAATTACGCTACGGATGATGTGGTACATGACCAGATTATACCCTTGAATCAAGGGTGTACGTTTTCAAGGATTTTTTATTCTGGGGGGTTTAGTCTTCATTTGGAATCACTTCACTATTCACATTATACCAGTAAAGTTAGTGGGATTATTTCAGTTTTCACCCCATGTGCTTCAAGTTGGGGCATAGCATACTTCATGCCTCACTTTGTGCTAGAAAACTGGGACAATTGCCTCAGTTGTCTGGTGGGGCTTGGTGAGTCAAAATCACAGACCTTGCTGAGAGCTGTCCAACTAAGTGCTGAGCTCTCATTCCTGGGTGTGCTTCAGTTACTTCTCACCTGCGTTAGGAGGGAGACAACTATCCCTTAAGTGAGTAGCAAAAACTATATTTCAGGCTTTTTTCCTGAATGAGGAGAAAACAGAAGTCACAATTCTGGTTGTGTTTGTTTCGCTCTCTTCTGGGAATGTTGCCTGGAGTGAATGTTTGGAAAACTAAGGATAATGTGGGCCCATTACTAAATGGTGGAGGGGACACAGAGAAGACAACGTTACTGAACACTTTTCTTTGCATCAGCCTTCACTAACAAGGCCAGCCCTCAGCAATCTCTGACCCAGGAGACCAGGGAAAGAGGAATATTGGAAGGAAGACTTTCCCTTGGCCAGGAAGAATTGGGTTAAAGAACACCTATGTAAATTTGGTGTCCAATTGGATGGGTCCAGATAGGATGGATACACAAGTACTGTGAGAACTGATGGACACCACAGTGAGGCTGCTCACAATCATCTCTGGTGATCAAGAGAGGTACCTGAGGAAGAAAGCAAATGTCTCTCCAGTCACCAAAAAAGGGCTAGAAGCTGGACCCAGGGTACAACTAGCCAGTCATTCTCATCTCAACCCCTGGGAAAGTGATGGAACAGTTAATTCTGGAGGCCATCTCTGTCCACACGAATAACAAGAAGGGGATCGGGGTAGCCAGTGTGGTTTCATTAAAGGTAAATTACACTTGACTAACCTGATTCCTTTTGTGATGAAACAACTCCCTAGACAGACAAGGGGACAGCAGTGGACATTGTCTAATTCGACTTTCAGTGAAGGTTTTGACACCATCTCTCACAACATTCTCAGACACAAACTAAGGAAGTGTGGGCTGGATGAGTGGACAGTCAGGTGGACTGAGCTGAATGACAGATCTCAGAGGGTCATAATCAGTGGCACAGGGTCCAGTTGGAAGCCTGTCCATAGTGGTGTCCCCCACGGTTTAATATTGGGCCCAGTATTTTTTAACCTGCTCACCAATGACTTGGACAATGGGCAGAGGCCTCCTCAGCAAGTTCACTGATGACACAAAGCTGAGAGGAGTGACTGATACCTCAGAGGGATGTGCAGCCCTACAGAAGGACCTCAGCAGCTTGGAGAGATGGGCAGAGAAGAACTGTCTGAAATTCAAAACAGGCAAGTGCAGAGTCCTGCTCCTAGCACCAGCACAGGCTGGGGACCAACCTCTTGAGAAGCAGCTCTGTGGAGAAGGACCTGGGGGTCCTGGTGGACAACAGGCTTTCCGTGAGCCAGAAGTGAGTCCTTGTGCCCAAGAAGGCCAATGGTGTCGTGGGGAACATTAGGAGAAGCATTGCCAGCAGATTGAGGGAGGTGATCCTGCTCCTCTACTCAGCCCTGGTGAGGCCTTACCTGGAGTGCAGTGTCCAGTCCTGGGCTTCTCAGTACAAGAGAGACATGGAGCTCCTGGACCAGGTCCAATGGAGAGCAAGAAAGATGATTAAGGCTGTGCCTGTTCAAGCCCAAGAGGAGATGACAGAGAGGAGACCTCATCAGTGTCTGTCAGTATCTGAAGGAGGGATGCCAGGATGATGGACCAGGCTGTGCTCAGGGGTGCTGGGCAACAGGGCAAGAGGAACGGGCAGAAACTGATGCACAGGAAGTTCCACCTGAACATGAGGAAGAACTTCTTTACTGTGCAAGGACTGGGACTTAGCACTGCAACAGATTGTCCAGAGAGGGTGTGGACATGAATAACTCACTGGAGATATTAATCATCAAGGACCATCTGGATGCAATCCTGTGCAATCCTGTGTTCTGGCATTACCCTGCTTGAGCAGGAAGGTTGGACCACTGTGGTCCCTTCCAAACCTAACCATTCTGTGACTCTGTGATTTTGAGTGGACCCTGGAGGTCAGACCCTTTTCCCATTCCTGTTCCACTCTGGGACCCAGCAGTGAGGCTTGCTGCCCTGCCCTGCCCTCAGGGACATGTGGTGATCTCACAAACTGACTCCCTGTTTTCCCTAGATTGAACTCACAGCCCTAGTGTAAAACGTCAGAGAGATAATGCTCGGGAGTGAAGTTATTTCTGTCAGCTAGAACCTGCCCAATCCACTTTGTCAGTTCAAGGAGAAAGAAAATATGAGAAAACTATCAAGTTTTAAGTGAAGCATTGTGAAGTAGTGGAGCATAACTGCACAAACCTTGTTTTCAGTAGTAGATTGGATTATCTGAATATTGTACCATAAATGGGTTAGAAGTACAAGCAGGAGATGCCCTGATGTTTTTTTCATACCATTCTTCCAACGTCTTCTTTTTTCTTTCCTGTAAATCATGTGTCAGGAAATCTTTGACAAACATTATTTCCATACTTAAATTGAGCAATGAATTGAAACTAGCAAAAGAAAAGGGGAAGAGAATATATTCTATAGATGTGCTTTTAAATTGCTTTATCTATTGATAGTTTTGTCCCATGTGAAATGCAATTTCAACAATATAGAAAGCACAGACTGAAAACCGAGCGCTAATTAAATCAGTAATGTTTCATTATTTCATGTGAACAATGCAAGTCTAAAGTGATCTTTCCACAGAAAAATTAAATCAAGTTCCATGTGAAAGTCTGCCATTTCAAATATATTTAATATCCTGTGTTCCTAAGAGGTTTGGGTTGCTCAGCGGAGGACTGTGAGCTGTGAGAAACCTTCCCCAGAAGCAGCACTCCCATCTGCCCATCTCATCAGTGCCCACCACAGAGCTGGGGAGCTCCTCAGGTTTTCCAAAAGCAGTAGCAGAGTAATATCCCATGGATACAGGAGTGACTTCCCTGTAAGAGATGTAACTGCAGCCCGTGCTAAGTTAACGAATAGGTCTCTTTGGATGTGTAGTTAAAATGGAGCATATTTTAAAGCTGCTGGCTTATTGTGAAATTCAGCTGCATGTGCTCAGGGAGTGGGTACTGCCCTCCACTGTGCTTTAATGATGGTGCGAGCACAAGGCAGGCGCTGGGGTGTCATCTGCAAATATATTACTTGCTCTAAAGCCACAGGGAGACCCAGCACCCAAACCTACTGCCAGGCTGCAGTTTCTGAACACAAACTGTCCCATCAGCTGGGACATGCAGGTGTCACCCATAAATACCAGAGACCTTGCTGGTGGGTCAGAAAAGACCTTTCAGGAATATGTCCCAGCAATCCTAGAGGGAAGTGGAACATTGTTGCCTATTGCTTCAGGTAAATTGAATTTCAGGTGACTACCCCTGCAAGGCATCCTACCACCAGCAGGATGTCAGTGCCAGCAATGGACATCTATGCCTGCCGAGGCTACGAAGTGGCTCTTCTGCAGTACTTGTCATCTGAAAATTGCAACTGCCTCTGCCTGTTGCACTTAATCATTTTTGCCAGTGACGTGGTTATTCCTATTGTTGGTGAGGAAACAGAGCAGTGGCAGTGCAGCCAGCTGGCAGAGCCAGAAGCCCCACAGCTGCCCCGCTTCCCGCTCCTCTGCTCCACTTCCACACGGACGCCAGGCAAGGGGAAAACCACAGGGAGACCCAGAGATGTGCATTAACAAACTTCAGCAGCCGAGTCCCAAATTCACCCAAGCACACTTGCCTTGCTAATCCACAATTTGTGATTCTGAAGAAAAAGATGATGATGACGGCAAAGAAGGGGGAGTTCACAATCCACAAACCAATTTGTGTTGTTTCTGCAACACTGCAAAAGTGTTACTCATGAATATGCTAATGAAATTGCAATGAGAGTTTTGGCACCGTTTCATCACCTCAACTAGATTAGGAAGCAATCACACTGTGGGTTTAGATGTCTTTGGGAACTGCTGGGGAGGGGAGAAATAGATCTGCAATATTTATAATTCAACAAAAATTGCACTGCCTCTACCATAAAATAACAATAATGACTGTGAATTGCCAAGAAATGGCTTTTGAGTAAGCGAAGGGCTTGTTGGTAAGACCACTTCCCATGCTGCTACACTAGTACAAAAGTCTCCTCTCACAGAGAAGCGTGGTGCTGTAGTACAGTCACCCTCAGTAGGAGCAAGACGAATCTCAGAAGGAAGCATGGGTATAGAAATAAGCCCACAGATCAGATTGCTTGTTCCTGTGAATAATCCCACTGTGATGAAATCTCTCCTTGTGCCATTTTTCAGGTGAAATGGGAAATGTAAAAGGTGCATTTCCTGCAGCAACCTTCTGGAGTTTTGTGCCAGTCTCTACCAGCCCCTCTTCTTGCTTTTTTATGGTCAGTCATAACCTCTCAGTGGAGCCGATCCTATAATTAGATTAACTCTTTTGTTTCTGAGGCATGCATGAGCCAGGTAAGAAAGACTTTGAGCCACTTTTTTAAATCTTAGTGCCTGCAGCTGTCACCATGATTAGAGAATGCACAGAATGGGATTGTGCTGATATATACCAAATGAGAATGTTTTTCCCAAGAGGCTTCTGCAGTGACATTTCCAGCAGTGATGGCTAGTTCAAAAGAAACTTCAGAAATGGGCAAGCACCACCAAACCCATGACCTCTGATGGAAATTTGCATGGCGTTTTTAAAGATCCCTGTGTGCTGATTTGTTCAGGGTTTTACATGTGCAGCATGGGAATATAAAAACAAATGGCATTGTTGTCATATGGGAAGGGGTAAAGAAATTCCTCAAACCTGATACAGAAGAAGGTATCAATGCATTAAAAGGTGTGTAAGGCACCCTAATCCTCTCTGAGAATCATTTACCTGTTTGATACTGGTAAGGATCTGGGACATCTAGTACTATCACCCTTGCTGGTTTATTTACTAACCATCATAGTTATTCTTTTCATTACCTCCACAGTGTAATGGTTATTTTATGAAGGCTCATTAAATTTAATGAGACACCACCAGATTTTATTGCCTTCTAATAAAATGGGTAGGGGGAGCTGTTTTCTTTCTGATTCATGCAGCTCCAGAGTACCTTAAAATAGTCAGGTATTCAGCTGGGTTATGAGCAGGGCCCCTGACATTCTTTCTGCTGGTCTCCTTGGGGAACGTCAGCGATTAACAGCTATTCAAATAAAGATGTGTACAGGGATATGCCAGGATAGATAAAGGTTTACTTTACATACACACCCATTTTATATATTTATACATATACTTTTTTTTTTTTTCTGATGAATGATATTTCTACCAAAATAGAAAGGTATTGTTGGAGTATCTGGTCAGGAGCTTGTCAGCCCCCAGAAAAAAGACACTTGCCAAGGTCCTTAGCAGGTGACCTGTCTAAGGATAATTTTTCCTAGCAGAAAATCAGATTCATGACTACTTGGCTTATTTATTTATTGCACAGTTGTCCATTGCAAGTATAAATTTTATCTTTTTTTTTTTAATTGTGGGAAGTAGATCTTGGAAAACTTTATGAAAAAAAATGCCTAAACCTCAGAAAGAAACCAGACAACAGTCTTCTATAAATATTTCCTTCTCGAGAAGATGGCCATAGAGTTCCTCTTCCAGTGGGATATTGACTGGGAGTACCATGTCACTTAAATAAGAAAAAAGCAAACTCCCAAAAAACTGAAGTGAGCTTCTTTATAAGCTCATTGATAAGCTAAGATGACTGGGAAGGCAAAGTCCAGTGAAGATGCAATCCATGGCTTGTGTCTGAATCACCTGCACTACAGGGAAAACAGAAGGTGGGGCAAGTGCTCATTTGGATTAATCCTGATGGAAGTGTTGGGGAAGAATTTGGCTGGCCCAGTCAGCAGCTAACTCTGGTCTGCAAAGGGTCTCAGGGTAAGATGAGAGTCTCAGGGTGGTTGTGGGGCGAGAGCATGAGGAAACAGTGATGCAGCATGCAGGGATAGCAGGACACCGGCAGCATGTACCAATCATACTGTTTTAATAAAGCTACACATTTAAAAATACAGGGCAAACCCCAAAAATGCTACAAGAGCAAGTCTCTCTCCTACTGATGTTTTATGCTGTAGTTGGAAGCTGTGAGAGTTGGAAACTACCATATCAAGATAGAAAAATATATACATAAAATAGCTTGGAAATTGGTGGTTGTGTTGTAACTCAAGTAACAGAACAACCAGGTTTAGGAATTGAAGGCTCTCTGAAAAATACGTAGTGATACAGCCTTGCTGCCTCCCAAGTGAGCAGCCCGAGGGAATGAAACTCTCGCATATAAAACTGGTTGAATTATTCATTATAAATAAATTATCCAATAAATGTAGCCCTTTCAGTGATCATAAATAACTAACAACCCAATCCTGATTTCGGTAGATGTTTTAGGTAGCCAGAGGTATGTGAAGAAGGGGTTATTTCCAGGCTGTTTCTTTTGAGGGTACCTAACTAGGTATTGTGCCATTCACACTCTCTTCTTTTAAGATGAAAATAACATTAGTGGCCAGGTGCTGCAAACTATAATTCAGTGTTTTCATTGTTTTGTATGGCACATAAGCTCCTCAGCTCTCTCTTCTTCACTTCTTTCCCCCTCAGGTGACTTGCCTGGTGCTCCTGCTTTCCTGTGTCTCAGTATCTCTCAGCCCTTAGATGGCTTGCCTTTCCTGGTGACTCCAGTTGCACTTCCATGGTGGGCCAGAGTGGGGGCGTTAGAGTATGTCCTGGTGGTCTTGGGCAACTGTTCTGGTGAAATGGGACCACAAGTCACACCATTATCCCTGTGTGTCAGTGATTCATCCAATACCTGTTTAATAATCAATACAAACCCTTACTTCTAGCCCGATGTTCTGGCTTGATCTTACATGTTGAATTGATTAGGAATTTTCACTACAATGCAGGATTTTGCTGGAAAAAATATCTGCCAAGCCACATTTTTTCTCCTAGGAACCATAATTTGGGTTAAGTTCTCCCATAGAAAGTGCCTATGAAGGAGATTGGAATTATGCATCTAGTTTGGGAAGACATGAGGGATAAGAATCTTGATCAGCTAGAGGCCCATCAGTGAGGGTATTTTGCTAAAAAAAGGATGCCTGGCCTCTCTGCTCAGCTCTGATGTAGTTGCTGACTCAAAGCTGAACAGCTCCATCCAGAGAGAAGTCCACACTAGAGTATCCTGCAGCCCAGCAGCATCACATGGGAGAAAGGTGACACAGGTAGAGGTCTTTGCTTTCCCTCAGAAGGGATAATGGGGTTCAAACCAAGGTCTCTCATTTCCATGGTCTCTTCTATCTGAATTTTTTTGGAAAAAACAATCTGGATTTTTCAAGTGAAGGGTGCAAAGTATTACAAAAGCTCACAAACACTTGCCAGATCAGGAGCTGCCTTTCTGTTAGGTTCAGTATTCCTAAGCAAAGTATTTTAGAGTTTTCCAAATGAGGCTTGTTGCCTCTGTGAGTTGGTAATATTAGTCCAGGGAAAGTGCCTCCCCATCCATGAGTCCTGCTGACTTCAATGATCACACCTCTGGCATGCACATTTGGACATTGAGGCTGGAGTTCCTCAGAGCAGAGCAGAGCAGAGCAACCCTGGGCTCTCTGTGAGGGGACAAGAGAAAAGAGTAGCAGGAAACCCTGATGTCCAATCTTGCAAATAAAAAAGAGTTCAAACAAAACAAGAGCTGTATTTATGCCTTGCCAGTGTAAAGCCAGAGGAGCTCCTGTAACTTGATTTGTGGAACTGACAGCAAGATTTCATTTCTGATACATACTCTATATCCTTATCATAAAGGGAGTAGTTAAGAGGTGTGTAAAAAACCTGTCTGCCCTCATTAAAGTTGAATATAGTCTATTTTTGCTTTAATGCAGTGATCTAATTAACCTTTAGCCAGAATTAAAATTACCTTGAATTGGCCTTATGACCTCCAATGCTTTACGTTGTTAACTTTAAACAAGATTTTTGGGATGGTCAGAAGCAGCATCTGTTAAAATGGCCAAAAGGTCAAATCCATTTACTTAAATACACCTCCTGCACGCATTGCTGGTGAGCGTGCTGCCTGCATTTATAAAGGGGATAGAACATGTACCTTTGAGGAAAAGGGGTAGTTTATGTACAAGAAACCATGTGAGGAGGGTGAAAAATGGCTCTGAAGATGGGTTTTCACCACCTTGTTTTATTTTCTTGAGCAGCCTCTTCGGGTTTCTATTTTAAGTTCTGCTATGTGCAGATGATTACAGTGTGGAAAATGCTGCTGCTTGGTGGGCTCTGCAGCTGAGGTTACTGTTTGCAGAGTAAGGTGTGAGGCCGATGGACGCTTATCCGGGGCAGGAGGTGCCAGGTGTAGCAGCAATGTCAAATTTTGGGTTGAGGTTTATATTCCACTGGAGTCCGAGAAATATATGTTCATGTTTAAAAAGAAGGAGATGCTCAGTGTATAAGAAGAAGTAGATGCCCAGCAGACTTCCTGGACCACAAGAAAATTGGTGGAAATTAGTTTAAAAAACCAAAACCAAACCACACTGTCAGAGCGAGGAATTTCAAAGGCAGCATGTAAGGATTTAGATGAGAACGATCTGTTCAGGCGCCTCCTCTGACGGATTTTAAGGCGCTGGTACGTTCTGTACAGAAGTCGTTTTGGCTCTTGGCGTCGTGCACGGCCCCGCGTGTGGCGATGCCGCGGCCGGGCGGGGGTCCTGGCTGGGGGTGGGGGCCCCGCCGCCCCCCGGTGCCCAGCGTGGGGCCGCAGCGGGGTCATCTCTCCCGTCACCGTGACAGCGACACTACTGTAGGTAACGCTGTCGGTATTGCTGCGGCCGTCCCTATTCCCGGAGCGTTTCCCGAGGCCACTCTTTCCTTCCTTGCGCAGCGCCGGCTCCCGCACGCCGGCTGTTTGCAGTGCATTACCATAGTACATTAACATTTGTAATGTGGCGATTATTTTACATAATCGATATCATCAAGTTCTTTTTCTTGGGAATCCTCGTGTTTATTTACACTTATTCCACACACGTCAGCTCCCATCAGGAGCAAAACCGATTTTCTTGTCCTACATCTGCTCTCGGGATAACCTTAACTCACCGTAGGTCTACCGGCGCTCCTGTCCCCGTGAGCCCGGTGTGATGCGAGGGTGTGGGAGCGCCCCGGCTCCTGTGGCCCGAAGCTGGCCCGGAGCGCAGCCGGACGGGAGGGAACGGGGCGGCTGCGATATTAGTTGTTGTTATTATTGTTTGTTGTTATTTATTTTGCGGCAGTTTCTGTTTATGGCGTGATGCATTTGAACCCAGACACATTAGGTGCATTATTCATTGGGTACATTTGTCAGAACATGCATGTGTATAAAGAACTAATGATCCATATTAAATTAATGACGCTATAAAAAAGAAAAATACCCCATACATGCAGTTTATGACGGCAACTCCCGACTTTGATAAACCATCGAAAAGACTTAATCAGATGAAGCATTGGACTGTTCCGTCTCCAAAATTACATTTCTCGAAATGTGCTTGTACACAATGTTGGTTTTATTAAAACAAATTAATTCAGTCATTAAGGAATCATACGGCAAGTGTCTCATAAGTCAGGACCTCCAGTGTAACAAATTGATTAAATGACTGTGTAATAGTCTCTTTAAACAAATCTAGTGTAACAAGTTAATAGATCTGCTCAATTACCATGCTGGGGTGATGAGGATGTGGGCAACTCTCTCATTGAATCCGGGATAGACTTGGGAGGTACGGAAGGGGGCGGTGCGGAGGTGCGTGTCTGTGGGGCAGGGCTGCGCTCCCGCAGTCCCGGCCAGGAAGGGACCGGGGAAGGCGCCGGAGCCAGAGCCGGGCGCGGGTGGCTGCGGGCTCTGGGCAGGGCCGTCCCACCATCGCGCCGATGGGCTCCTCCTGACACCCCAGAGCCGGGGGCGCGGGCGGAAAATCTATTACCCCGCTGCCATTTTGTTAAGTGTTTGCTCCCCTTTGTGACCCTGCCACTTTATCTGTTGATTTTTATTTTCTGAGTGCATGTTGCCCATATGTTACTCTAATAGTTGCTATAATTCTTGAGCAATAGGGCTCATATTTTACTGAGCTGAATTAAAAAGAATGCACTTTAATAAAAAACCCGAGCAATACACTAATGGCTTGACATTGATGTATTTGCATAAAGATGAATTATATGGGCTCGCTTGACACGACTTTTAATAAATGATCGAGGACGTTATTACAGGGATGCACTTGTGTGTGCGGAAGCGGGTTATTGCCGCAGGGCCGGTGCCAGGGGCTCCCCGCAGCCCTACGGCTCCGGAGGGCAGCGCGGGCACCGACCGGCCCGGCCGAGCACCTCCCGCAAGCCCCGGGCCTCCGGGCAAGGCTTGAACCCCCGGCGGATGAGGAGAGGCGCGGTGCTGCCTGCTCGTGCCCTTGTATCAGTAACTTTATTCTTATCAACCACGGTCGCTGGGGCGCGGAGCCGCTGCCGGGAGCGAGGCGGGTGCGGTGCGGGCTCGATGCGGGTGCAATGAGGGGTGCCCGCTGCTCCCGCCGCAGTGCCGCCTCCTCCTCCCCGGCAGATGTTTGCATCCCTCACGGAGACTTGCAACCGCTGTTGGAGACAGCTGGCAAACGCCGCCAGAAAAGCATATCTCGGAAATACCTATCGGTGCAGAAGGTAAAGGCGGAGCTGCAATTAGGAGGGAGCATCTTACTTTTTAATTTGCGGCTAGCTCTGAGCGGTGGGTCCCGCAGCAAGCGCCTCTCCCCGCGGCCGCGATACAGGAAGGGACTCGGAGTGTCCGGGCCGGGGGTGAAAGCCCATCACCCTCATTTTAACCCCCGTGTTCTCTGGCCTGAGGGACGACTCATGTCCCGAGGGAAGGGTTGCCTAAAGCAAAGTCTCGGGAAGGCTGGCAGGGGTACAAAGAAAGTCTTGCATGAAATGACATCACGGCAGCGAACGGAGGGAGAGCGGAGGGAAGACGGCGTGCGTGTTATATGGGAAGCGTTAAAAATTAACAGCACTGAGAAGTGATGAGCGGTAACGGGATTTCAGGAGCTCATCACAGGAGACCGCACGTGAGGGAAAGGGCGAGAGAAGCCATCGCTCGCTGAAATGGTCGCGCTGTGCACGCGTGGCTGTCGGTTTGGGCATCCCTCTGGCAGAGTGTAGGCATTGCCTTGACTGCTGCCTGCGCCGGGGGCTCTGGGTGGGAGATGCTGTCGGAACGAGAGAGCCCGAAGGCCTCGGGGCTGTGACAGCGCTGGTGTAGGGCCTTGTCGGGGACCAGGTGACAGCGGCCAACGGAATGGGCTTCCCAGCAGCGCACACGCCCCGAGTAGAGCGACCCCTTCGTTACCCCGCGGGGGGAGAGCTCTTCCTTTTCCCCCTCCCAGCGGCCCCTCCCGCCTGCCCGCCGGCCGTGGGCTTCCCCTTGTAACCTGCGTCCCCCCCCTGTGGCACTGCGGTGCGGATCCTGCCCGCGTCCATATGTCCACATCCATATGCATGCGTCCCGCAGGCAGCAGCTGCCGGCCGGGAGTGGGGTGCGGGCGGTGGTGTGGCCCCCGGCCCCTCTTTTTGCTTCCCGTACCCCCCCTGCCTCCCTCTCTCTATCCCTCCCCGCAGTCTCGCGGTGCCCATGGCTGTTGCAGGGCGCGGAGTGGTCTGGCGCCTGGGGCGCTTCTACGGGGAAGAAAAAGTTTTTCCTCTGTCCGTGGTGATGCTCTCTTGGGTTGGAGACGGATCGCAGGCGGGTTCCTTTTGCGAAGTACCTCGACAAAGCAGAGGCGTTGGAAAAGTAGGGAGGATGTTTTGGGCACTCTGGGATTGAACAGCCAGGAACTTGTCCCGCGATATCTTCAACCCAGAGAAGGGACCGAGACAGGGTAAACCCAGCCACCTCTGCTCTGAGCCGGGAAATCCCAGAAACAGCTGTTTTTATTTCCGCTGAGCCTGGAAGTCCCGCACACGGAAGTGAGTGGGGTTTAAACCCGAGGGCTCTGTGACAGAAGGAAAGGAAAGCCAAAAGCTGTGTGCGAAGGGAGTTGTGGGGAGCGGCCTGCGGTGGCCTCTCACTGCTTAGGCAAGGGCCTGCCCGGCCAGCTCCGCGGCCGCGCAGCCGGCGCCCGCCGCTCCCCACGCGTGTGCGCAGCTGCTTACTCCCCGCGGGGGTTTCGGCCCGGGCCCAAGCTAGGGGCGGCTGCCGGGGAGCGGCTCCGCCGGCCCCATTCCCTATGGACATGGTTCTGCAGCACTTTTTAAATGTCGTTTTCCCGGAGTTTATACAGTTCCGACACAAATTCCTGCCTGCATGAAGGACTGAGCCGAAACTGCTGCTGATGTCGGCCAGACCCCCGCGCACGGGGGGAACCTCGCGCCCCGTGAAGCCAGATGACATTTGTCTTTTAATTGTTCACCGTGCTGTCCGTGGCAGCGATCCAGAGGTTAGCTATTGAATCTCTTCCTAAAAAGTCCTTTCCTGGAGGAGAAGAAGCCCAGCCGGCTTTGGCTTCCAAAACATGTCCCGTAAAGGGGGGCCGTGAGCTCGTGTGAATCCCCTGCTCTTTCTTCCAGCGCCCCAGACAAAACCAGCCTAACCAAGCGGACAGCGTTGGGCTCTTTTCCCTGCGATTCCACTTTGACGGTGCCAACTGCAACTGGTGGCCAGCTGGGTCTCTGTGCAGAAGTAAATTAACTGGAAAACCTCCTTCGGTGCTGTGATGAACTGGAAAAGGGGCCGGAGACCGCCGGAGCACTCGCGGCAACCCGGGGGCACTCGGGAGGGCTCGGACAAGGGCCGGGGCCGGGCTGCTGGGGAGCGGGGCCGGCGGAGTGGCTGCCGGGGAAAGGGGCTGAGGGTGTGCGGGCGGAGAACCCCAACCGGGCTCCGGCGGGTTCCCACCCCGGTGATCCGGACCCCGCGGTATTTTGATTTCTCTCCCGCCGCCCCCCAAAACCCGCGGGAATATCGTAACGGTGTGAGCCGGCAGGGCCGAGTCTGCTCTCTTGGAAACGAACGGCCTTTCCCTTCCTGCCTTTAAAACTAGTCGGGAAAGATGGGGGTGGGGGTGGGAGTGTCGGTGGACGATGGGCAGCCCCCGGTAGCCCGGCCAGGGAGAGCCGGGGCAGCCGCGCTGAGGCAGCCGCAGAGCGCCGGGCTCATTCCCTCCTCCCGGCACCGGCATTGTATAAGCCGAAAGAGGAATAAAAAGCCGCTCTACCTCTTCTTCTATTTCTTTTCTTTTCTTTTTTTTTTTTTTTTCTGTTTAGAAAATTATTCACAAATATAATAATTTGTTTGGTTTTTTTGGGTTTTTTGTTTTCCTCCAGAATAGCTGGCCCCTTTTCTCACTCATATCAGCGATTCTGTTTGCTATGCTGGTCCTTGGGAAGAAAAGGAAAAAAAAAAAAAAAAAAAAAAAGCAATTGTTTCTGGACTGTTTAGATATGGAAATGATCGCGTCAGATAATGAGTTTCAATTTAAACCAGTTGTTCTGGTATTGGGTCTATTTGTTCTAGACGCTTAGCCGGGATCTTATTTTATCCACTGTTTTCTTCTTGGAAAACGGCTTGTTTCCCACAATAATGGTAACACTCTGCCGTTAATAAAGTCCTGCGTCACCCGCCTCTGAGAAAGTTGAAACAGCCTAATTTAGGCTGAGCCGAACCTCTCCAGTGGTCGGGTGGAAAATACCTGCCTGCTCACGTCCCCAAACAACCAGCGGCTTATTTTATTTGTATCCTTCTTGAACTCCCACAGCAAAACGGTCAACCTGAATATTAAAAAAAAAAAAAAAAAAAAAAAAAAAGGCGCCAAAACAAAACAGCAAAAGTCTTCAAACAAACCAAACAACACCAAAAACCCTACTACTAAGTATCAACAAAAGACCATGAAAATTATCTCTTTTTTTCCTCCCCTGTACCGTGGTTTCATTATTTAATCTCTGATAAAATGAGATTATCTGTACCCTTTAGTGAAGGCAGCAGACGTCTTTAAACTGGTTTAATTGATTTATCGTTTTGTTGTTTTGTTTGTTTGTTTGTTTTTAACAGAAAGTGCATTACATTTAACTGGTCTTGCAAAGGGTTTGTCTTCTCTTTACAAACCGAATTATTTTTAATATAAATTAATAAATGTTAAGATGCTATATCACGATATATCATCGTTATTAGCTTTAAAAAAAAAGAGAAAAAACAATTTACATTCTCTAGTATTCCATATAATACAAAAGAAAACACACTTTAAATTCAAATACAGCAACTAAATGAGTTTTATACTTTGACTGACAGTGGTTGTGACAATTCCCACCAGCTACTTTTTCAACGCGCGGTTGATTGGAAACGGTGTAAATGAAAGCAAACTCTGTCCCTCCGCCCTCCCCCCCCCTCCCCGCCCCCCCGTCCCTTGCACGACGACCGCAACAGAAAGTGTTTCAAAAATACTAATAAATAGCACGCGGGGCCGCTGCAGTTTCGGCCCGAGGGAGGAACCGGTGGCGGCCACGGCGGCTTTTTCCTCAGCGGCCCCGCTGCCGCCGTCTCGGGGGTTCCTGCGGTGCCCCCGGTGCTGCCGGAGAGCGCGGGGCGGGCGGGACGGCTGCGCCCCCGGCCCCCGCTGTACGAAAAAAAAAGAATGTATATTACATTTTAAATATTCACAGTAAGGAACGCCTATAGTCGCGGTGACTCACGGTTTATTTACAAAGAGCCGGCAAAGACTCGGCCGCCGCACGGCCGGGAGCGAGGCCGGGGGCCGGGCCAGCCCCCGCCGCTTCCCTCCGCCCGCCACCCTACACGCGGCGCCGGGGACCGGGCGCGCCCGCCGGGGCCCGCTGCCCGCAGTCCTCTCTGCTCCCCCTCCGGCGTCTCCTCCTCCTCCCGGGCGCGTAGAGTCTAGAAAAATAGATCTGTACATCTCCTAAAACGGCGGCGGGCGAAGCAGGCTAGACGGAGGCCTCCCCCTCCGGGGGATGCAGCAACAGCCCGCCGCCCCCCGGCTTGTGTTTCTTCAGGAGCTGCGTTATCTTCTCATCGTCCGAATTGGGATCCAGGGGTTTGTTGTAGTCATCGTCCTCCTCCTCGTTCTCCGAGGCGCCTTTCAGCCGCTCCGTCTCCGAGTCCTGCTTCTTCTTTGCCGTCGCCATCTCCGCCGCGTGCTTCTTCCGCCACTTGGTCCGCCGGTTCTGGAACCAGACCTGCCCCCGCCGCCACCGTCACCATCACCGGCACGGCCACCTGCGGCGGCTGGACCGGGCCGCTCCCACCCTGCTGCCCCGCCAGTCCCCATCCCCGGCGTGCGGCAGCGATTTCCGCTTCGCCGCCCTTTGGGCAATTTCCCCACAACGAAAGGGGCTGATCCCCGCGGCACCGCGCTCCCGGCAACCGCCGACACCCGGCCCGGCGCGGGGCCCACCCAGCGTGGGCCAACAGCCGTCCCCAGCTCCCCCGAGGCTCGCGTCGGGCCCGGGCCGCTCCCTGCCATCCTGCCTGGGGCTGGGAAACACACATTTGGGGCTGATTCCTTTCCCAGCCCCCCTGCCCCGCCAGATGTATTTACTCTCCGGCAGGGCGCTGCCACAGGAGGGGGGCATTTTCATTGTAGAAGCTGCAATAATTTATTCGCAGCCACCGGGACGTATTTGCCCGTGACAAAGGAGGCTCTGCAGATCAGACTGAAAGCGTGAGCACCGCCGAGGGGCCCCTCTGGCCCAGTCCGCCAAGCAAACGCCCCTGCATGTTCTCGGGGAGCTCAGCCCGCTCTCCCAACCCCTCACACCTCCGCTTTGCCCAAAGCACAGAGTTTTAACCAAAACCTAAGAGGGCGGGCGCGGCAGTGCGACACCCTAACATCACCCTTTCCCCGGCTTTCCCAGAACGCTGGCCACCCCCGTGGTGTTCAGGGCTTCTCAGTCTTGCTTGGGTTTGTTTGGTTCAATTTGATTGGTTTTTAAAATGCTTTAAAACAACCTTCTCGACCCCGCAGTAAGGCAATAAGGGGAGAAATGCCGGTAGTTGCCGGGGAAGCCCTCGCTGTGTGCCCGCGGGCTCGGCCACGCTAGCCCGCAGCATCTCCGGCTGGTTCAGATGGACCCCGTTTCCGCAGTGGGGCCCTTTTGTTCCCCGCTCCTCCAGCCCCGCACCACTCGGTGCGTGAGCCGTTGCTCTCACCTTTACTTGGCTCTCCGTCATCCCCAGGGAATAGGCCAGTCGGGCTCGCTCCGGGCCCGCCAGGTATTTCGTCTGTTCAAAAGTCTTTTCCAGAGCGAAAATCTGCTGGCCAGAAAAAGTGGGTCTTGTATGTTTTCTCTTTCCGTCCTTATCCAGCAAAATTGAGCCTTGATCTGGCGAAGGGAGGGGGGAGAGAAAGGGAAGGCAGGGACAGACAAGTTAATCTACGGATTTGGGAAAGCGCTTCACTCTCAAGCGGCCCCAGGGGACGGAGGGGGTCTCTACGCGGGGGGTGCGTGTGTAAGAAAACTGTCTAAGCCAGGCGACCACTCTGGCCTTTCGGCTCTCCCTGATTATTTTTCCTTTAAGGATCAAAAATCTGAGCGGGCAAATGATTTTTTTTTTTCTAAAAAAAGCCGCGGCCGGTGCGAGCGGGTGGTAGCAGAAAGTCCTGCTCGGGCAAAGTTTGTGCGCGCCCCTAAAGCCAACCCCGGCCCGGAGAGTCCCCAGCACCGACGGCGGCAGCGCAGCCAATTTCCCCTCGGAGGGCTCCGCTTTTCGCCGGCGATAATCGGCGACATATTACAGAGTTTTGTGCTGACCGACGGGACGGAGAAAGCAAAACGAACTTAAGAAACGAAAACAGAAGATATCGAGGCAAAGCCAGCCCCCTCGGCTACGGCCGGGCCCTGGGTGGAGGGGCAGGAGGGTCTCACAGCGATGCCGGGGCGCGGGGACTCCCTAGCACCGGGAGCGGACTCCCACCGGGACTGCCCGCGCCCTCTCCCCCCTGCTGCCCCGCGACGCTGGGTACTCACGGGGGGCGCAGGCGAGGCGGGCGTCCCTCCACGGCGGGCTCTGCATTACCCCCGGCCAGAAGATAGGCGTCCGGCCGGGCAGCTCGGCCAGCGGCTTGGGGTAGCGCCCGGCGGCCACGGCGGCGGCGGCAGCGGCGGCCCCAGGGCTGAAGTAGAGGGCGGGCGGCGGCGGCGGCGGGGGGCTGAGGCTGCCGAAGCGGGGCAGCCCAGCCAGGAGCCCGGCGGGCGCCGCCGAGGAAGCGGAGGGCGAGGCGGAGGCGAGCGCGGCGCCCGGCAGGGGCATGGAGGGCCGGCTGAGGATGTCGTTGATGCCGTGCGGGGTGGCGGCCGAGAGCTGCGGCGGGGCCGTGCCCAGCGCCGAGAGCCCGCCCGCGGCTGCGGCGGAGGCGGCGGGCGCCT
Source organism: Vidua chalybeata (assembly GCF_026979565.1). Lineage (NCBI taxonomy): Eukaryota > Metazoa > Chordata > Aves > Passeriformes > Viduidae > Vidua > Vidua chalybeata. The sequence continues at coordinate 8,788,420 of NC_071533.1, read as the reverse complement.
TGAGGCCGGGGGAGCCGAGCGGCGGCGAGGGCGAGGCGGAGGCGGGCGAGGCGGAGGCGGAGGAGGAGGAGGCGGGCCCGGCGGGCAGGGGGTACGCGGGGTACAGCGGCGCCTTCATCTCGGCCATGCTGTGCAGGGCGGCCAGCGGCGGGCTGCCCAGCAGGAAGGCGCCCTGCCGGGGCGCGCCGTCCATCTGCCCCAGCGCCAGCATCCCCGTGCCGCCGCCGCCGGCCCGGGGCGGGGGGCCCGGACGGCCCCTAGCGCCGCGGGGCCCCGGCGGTCGGCCCGGGGGTGCCGCCCGCACCGGCTGCGCGCATCCAGCCCGCGGGGGCCGCCGCCTCTAGAGGGGAGCCACACGCCCGAGCGGCGGCCCCGCCGTCCCGCCGGGCATCGGGGCTGCGCCTCGGCGGACGCTCCCGGGGCGGAAAGCGGCGGTGCTGTCGGACGGCGGCTGTATGCGTGTGTCTGCGCAGCGGCCGTGCGACTACACGGATATACCGCCGCTCCCGCTGCCCGCCAGCGGCCGGGGGCTCACAGCGGCGCGGGGGCCGCGTTCGCCGTCCCTTCGTTCGCCTCCTTCCCGGCGCCCCGCATCCCTCCCGGCGCGGTTCCTGCCGGCTGCTGTCGGGGCTGCGGGCGCGGCTCGGGGCGCACTGCCGCGCCGCCCCGCTCCCTGCCTCCTTTAGCGGGGGCACGGCCGGCAGCGGGCGCGGCGGCGGCGGCGGCGGCGGGGCGGGGGCGGGGCGGCAGCCGGCCCTGCCCACCCGCGTCGTGCCCGCCCTGCCGCCAACTTCGGGCTCGCCTGGCTCCTCTCTTCTCTCTTCTCTCGGCTTTTCTTTTATTTCTCCCCTTTCTCCTTTTCCCCTCTCCTTTTTCCTCTTTTTCCTTTCCATTTTTCTTTTCCCTCTTTCCTCTTCTATATCTTTTCCCTTTTTCTCTCCTTTTCCTCTCTTTCCTTTCCCTTTTCCTATCCTTTTAGTTTTCCCTTTTGTTTACCCGTTTTCCTCTCCTCTTTCTTCTCCCTCTTTTTCTCCATTTTGCTTTCCTTTTTTTCCTCTCATTTTTCTCTTCTTTTTTTCCTTTTCTTTCTTGCTTTCCTTTTTCCTTTGTTTTTTTCCTTTCTCTTTTACGTTTTGTTTCTTTAATTGTAATTTATTTTTCTACATTTTCCTTTCCTTTCCTTTCCTTTCCTTTCCTTTCCTTTCCTTTCCTTTCCTTTCCTTTCCTTTCCTTTCCTTTCCTTTCCTTTCCTTTCCTTTCCTTTCCTTTCCTTTCCTTTCCTTTCCTTTCCTTTCCTTTCCTTTCCTTTCCTTTCCTTTCCTTTCCTTTCCTTTCCTTTCCTTTCCTTTCCTTCCTTTCCTTCCTTTCCTTTCCTTTCCTTTTTTCCTTTCTCTTTCTCTCTTTCTTTCTCCTTCTCTTTCTCTCTCTCTTTCTCCTTCTCTTTCTCCCTCTCTTTCTCCCTTTCTCCCTTTCTCCCTTTCTCTCTCTCTCTCTCTCTCTCTGTCTTTCTGTCTCTGTGCCCTGGGAGCGACTCCAGAGAGCAGAGCGTTTCCTTGGGATGCGGGTGGTGTGAACTGACTCGGCCCTTCCCGCACGCCTCTGGACCGTGTGGATGCTCTCTGTCCCTTCTGGAACCGGGTGTTGGTGCCGCCGGGCCCGGCCCCTCCGGCCCGAGCACTGCCCGGTGCTGTACACCCGAGGCGCTCGGTAACAGCGAGCCCCCTGGACACTTGTGCCCAGCGCCCCCGGCTGCTCACAGCAATTCCCGTAGCCTAAAGCTGCAAGGAAAAAAAAAAAAAACTTATTTGTCCCCTAAAGAGCAGTCCACGGAAGAGTGATGCAAAATCACTCTGAACAATTTTTACCCTGTGCTGTCTGTGCTCATGTGTTGTACCTGTGGGGAACTCTATTTTCCTCGAGAGTGGAAAAACGGGATGATGTGAAAACTAATTTTATTTTAATTACGATTCTTGGCTAAAGCAGAAGCACGTTGGTCCTCTACTTGCAACGATGTTTCCTTCTATTTCTAAATAATCCCTTGTTGCTCTGAATTGTTTTAGTTTAAATTATAAATCTGCGGAATACACTTGGAGAAATGGTGCGTAGGATCTTGCCTCGCCTTAACTTCGGCACAGCCACATGAAGGGCCCCTCCGGGAAGCTCGAGTTAAATCTTCGAGTCTGAATTTTTTTTTCTTTTTTTTTTTTTTTTTTTGTCCTCTTGTCACTTCGCAAATATTCTAAAAGAAAAACAAAAAAAAGTGCGTTCCTGCTGGTTGCAGAGGAGCCAGCGAGCGCTCGGCCGCGGCAGCCCCGCATGGCTGGCCCCGCAGCCCCGGCCGCGCCCAGGCTCAGCTCCGGCAGCGGTCGTGGAGAGGGGGGAGCCGCCTCTCAAAGAGACCGATTTGCATTTGAATTAGGGGGAAAGAAATGCTAAACCGCTTTTGTAAGTGCTGAGGCAGGCGCGGAGCGGCCCCGCTGTGTGTCCAGCACCCAAGGGAGCCTCTTTTCCTCCCTCCTGCAGAGGAGACGGTGCGGGGGCAGGGGCTCTCCCCCGGCCCAGATTCGCTGCCTCCCTTCTCGCAGCGCCCCGAGGGAACTCTGCCAGGGCCGGGCACCGGCAGCGGCGGCAACTTCGGCCGCAGGTCTGCGCTGGCGCGGGGGGAAGGGGGCCCTGAGCCCGCAGCGCGGTCCTGCCGGGCCGGCCCAAGCTGCGGTACCGCCCGGGGCTGTGCGGGCAGCGGGTGCTGCCAGCCCCGCGCTCGGCCCGACGGTACCGGCCCTTTGCCCTCGCTCCGCGCCTCTTTCCCGGCCCGGACGGGAGTTAACCGCCCGGCACAACTAGGCTTGTTTTCTAGCAGAAGCAAAACAAAACAATCCCTCCAGCACAAGCGCTTTTCCTCCTTTTCTACTGTAAGAAATTGATGGCATATTGAAAAAACGAGTGTTTATTTGGGGGTGTCTCCTCGTGCAACTTCTTCCCTAAAGATAGCATCGTAGGTGGGATGGCGTCCATAGGGCTGCCCCTGCATGAGAAACGGATTCAAAAGCAGACGCCAGAATTATCTCCTCTCTGTCTTTAACAGCCGAAATATTCGAAAATATTAATATTTGGTTATTTTTCCGCACTCAGCTTCTGTTTTCCCTAAACTAGGGCAGTCAGTCCCTAAGCTAAAGTAGTGAGGCAAAGTGACTCAGGAGGCAGCCAGGGCTGGGCTGCGCCGCTCAGCAGCTGAGCAGTGGGTGGGGGACACCGTGAGCACCCCAGGCAGCGGTGGGGGTGAAACCCACCCCAACAACAAACTTCACTAATAGGGTGAGCAAACCGCAGCCAGGAAACGCCGCAGCCGAAGTACTCCTTGAGCAGATGGAGTTACTGACCGGACCCGCTGCAGCCGGGGCTGCTCACCAATAGCCGCCTGCTATAGACCAGTTTCACGGGGTCTCATCGTAAGCGCTTCAGACAGAGCAACGACCAAGTCCAATAATGAACTAGAGAACAGCCGCCAGGGCGAGCGCGGGGTGCGGGCGGAGAGAAGGAGAGAGCGCCCGGCCCGCGGCCGGGGCAGCGGAGAGCAGGGGCCAGCGGCAAGCCGGAGGATGCAAAGCCGCGAGAGTAGGGCAGCTCCCTCAGAATCCTCTCGGGGCCTCGGGGAAGTAGCCCGCAGAGCCCCGGGGACGGCAAGGTAGCAGGGACAGTGGGGTCCCGGGCTGCGAGGGGCGGGGGCTGGGGGCAGGGAGGAGCTGAGGTGAGACGGGGAGCCCGGCCTCCCGGGGAGGAAGTAAAGAAGACGTGTGAATGAATTCACAGGTACACAGAAGAAGCGTTGTCAGGAGAAAAAAAAAAAAAAAAAAAAAAAAAAAAAAAAACAAAACAAAACAAAACTAAACTAAACTAAACAAAAAAAAAAAAAACAAAAAAAACTGTTTTGCTTGTTCGAGGCATAGGAAGTACGAGTGCTGGAGCAGCTATGCCTCCAAAATTCACTTCGACCGGAATGGTCCCAACGTATGTGAACGGGAAAAAAAAAAAAAAAAAAAAAAAAAGCAACCAAACCATACAGACACCTAAAATTAAAAGGTCGAACGTGCTTTGGCATTGCAGGGTCAGATGTTCTTCAGGTTGACGAGACAGAACCCGCACTGCAGCATCTTGCCGCCCGCGGGGTCCAGCTGCGCGCCGGGTGCTGCCCCCGAGGGAAGGGCTGGCCACAGAGCTCTTCCAGCCCCCAGCAGCAGAGACAGTGAACTCCACCTTGCCCAGCTTTTTCCCTAATAAGTCATTGTGGCTGTGAGAGGAGCCTGTCTGAACTAAATGAAGCAGTCACTTTATTTAGCAAATAAAATATTTTGCCACTACCATGTGTTCCTCATTGCAAGCAAGCAGTCGGTCACTTTCCTAAAGTGGTGGATAGGTATATAGACACCTTTTTGTTGTAGCAGCACTGTAAAGCCACTGAATCATTTGTTGCCTGCCCTACATCGCGGGAAGGAGCTGAGCCAGGAAAGCATAATGTTCTTCTGGGTGCTAATTCGAACTCTTAATCAAGATCTGATTACCAAAAAGGAAGACAGAGCATAAAAACGCTATAAAGATTGAAATTTTTTTCTATCTTGGCCATAACTCACCCCACAAATGTGTCCATTATGACATTCACTCTAGCAGGAAAATTGTGATGTTGTTGCAAGATTCCCTACAGCAGAGCTGCTGCCAATGATGATGAATAATCTTGGTCCATATGCTAGCTCTGTACATCTCTACAGCACCAGCCTGCTCTCATCCTCTTTCTGCTTCCTCAAAAATGCAGAATATTTGAAGAACAGTAAAAGTTAATTAAAAATAGTTAATAGGTTAATCAGACTTGGTCTTATATTTATCTAATGCAGAGCACTGGTTCTTTAGTGATGTAGCCTGAGGCATTACCTTGAGCCAAGAAAATGAATCAGACATTTAATGGAGATGTGGAAACGGAAATTTCTTGTAAGACTACAAAATCGGACGCCAATAATACACTAAAATATAATAAATTTATCATTAAAATTCCACGCATAGAATCCCATCCTGTGTCCTCTTGCTAGGCGATAAACTGAGACAAAGCTGGCCAGAAAAATTTTCAGGAGATGGGCCTTTGGGTACATCTCACCTGCTTTTTAGCATTCTTGTTCCAGAGTGTCTGCCCGCAGACCTCTGGTGACAGCTTAGGTCAGAGGCGTCACTTCGCGGGCGATCCCGCTGCGGACTCCCTGGGTTGCTCTTCAGAGTGCCAAGGACCATGAAACGCTGCCATCTCTCTCCGGGTGTGTGCTGGAGTCGCCCTAGGACTGGCACCGCTCTGCGTTACTTACTTGTTCTGACCGCGCAGGAATGGTTTGTGCGGGGAGCAGCTTTCCCTCTCCAGCCCGTGGCGGATGCTGCGAGCTCTGCCTTCCCCGGAGGCTTCCAGTCACTTCTGAGGACACGCTCCCGTCACTTTGCCGCGCTAACGCTGTGGTCCGTGCATTCTGCCCGATTTTCTCTTTGCATTTACACTGAAGCGTATCCAGAGTAACTGGGAGCGGAGGCTGAGTGGGAACAGGACACGGTCATTGCCTTTTTAAAACAGCTGCAAAGAGGAGGGTGTTGCAGGCTGCTGCCTGCACTCACCTCTTCAATATTTCTTTTGCTTTTCTTAAGTGAAATGCTCAAGCATTTTCCGTATCCTCAGGAAGGCAAAATATTTTTCTCGTTTCTGGAACATTGAGAATGTTTGCTACTGAAGCGGAGTAGTTACTTTTACTTTTGATTTGTGCACGTTGGTTCAGCCTGACCCCTGCTGGGGGAAGCCAGGAGGAGAGAATTACAAGTGCAGTGTGTCTATCCAGAATCCACAGGTTCACCGGAGACCATTCCTGGCGCAGTCCTGCTCCGAGCCCCATTCCCACCCCAGGCCCATGCCCTGCTCAGGCTCTGCCCACACTGCACGCTCCCCTCTGGGCAATACAAACCTTACCTGAAGTTTGTCCATCTCCCACCTCCAGAACCTGTCACCACCTCCACTGTTACAGTGCATTGTAGAAACATCACATACCGATTTAATATGGTCACAGGGGTCTGCTGCAGGTGCACCCACCCCTCTGCTGGCATCCTAGCCCCAAAGCCCTGCTAGCAACAGCCCTGTGGCATTACTGATTACCAGCCCTCCGTCTATCCTAATTAGTGCACAACAGATTTCTCAACATTCCCATATTTGTGTATTCCCGTGTGGTGCTACTAAATACTGCAGCCAGCACAGATGTGCCCGTGATGTGACCTGGCACTCAGACAAGGTATTTCATTCTAACCTGCTAAGGACTGAAGTCCTTGTGGTAGGGATGGCCCTTCTTTTCGTCTGGGAGCAGCAGCAATGGGACTGCTGCTGCCTCTGCACGCCTCAGTCTGTGCTGTGATGGCTGGTGAGAGGTCTCCTTCATTTCTGTGGGGACTGGATGCATGTAGCTGATCAGCCTCAGGCAAGGAAACTATTTTGGAAACCTGCTGTTAACAGCGACGCCAAAGCATACCTGCTGTAGGCCAGGTGTGCAATAGCAGGGGCAAGAAACACTGGTGCTCCATCTCCTTCATTCATCTTTGCCTAAGGGCTGTGAAGGTGCCACTCTTTCAAAGTTACCTTCCTCTTCCCTTCCACTGAACATTGCTGCACAGAAACTTCCCACTCTGCAGTGTGTGTGTGTGCATATGAGATGTGGATAAAGACATCAGTATAAATCCAACAGAAGTTCACCCGTCGTCCCCCAGCCCTGGCTGACCAGCTGAACCTCCCAAGCACCTGCAAGGCACTGAGTGCCCCTACAACTGCTGAATATGGATCCAGGCACTGCCCTGGCATCCACGTGAGGGATTTCTTGATGTGGATAACCACATCTACTCTATGGCTAAAACTAATGTATGGCTTTTCTTTGCTTCCACATTAGCAGCAAAAATGTATGGAAATCTAATTGGCAAAGCTGGAGCTTTTATGCAGTTTCTTTCACTCTGTGAGACAAAGATATGCACACTAGGCCGTCGCTGCTATTGATCTTTAAACAGACCCACCATGGAAATCAGCAGTGAGAGCTTTGCTTAGGAATTGTTGGCACAGGGTGGTCCAGTGTCAGGGAACTGAAAATCGTTAAACTGATGATCTAAATGGGGTTAGGAGGGGGAAACCAGTGGTGGTGGCTATCATTATGTGCATAATTTTATGATTTTTAGAAAATAATATTTCAGCATTTTCCATCACATCAAAGGCTGACAGGGCAGCATTGATTAGCAGATTCAGTCCAAATTATGGAGAAAACCACTGATAGTGGTATACTTAGTACTACGACTTTGTTTAAGAAAAGATCTTGCTTTCCCCGTTTCAGTTTCAGCGTAACCGAAACGAGCCGAGGCATATCGGCGGTGTCAGGAGCACCGGGAGCTCGGGGAGCAGGGCTGGGACGCGGGGCGGCTCGGGGAGCGCCCGGCGATCCCGGGGCTGGTTCCCGGCGCTGCCGTGCTCGCGCCGGCAGCTCCACCTAGCGAGGAGCGCTCGCCGGCCGCTGGAAACCACAGGAAGGTACAAATCTATTTGTGCAGTCACTAAGGAGAGTGTGCGTCTGCCTGCCCTATGCCAGTGGAGGCTTGTTGTGCAGTAATGGAAGGGGCAAGAGCATCTCCCTGGATGGGTCAGGGTTGGAGCTTCCACTGTTGCTTTTGGTGTGCACAATTCCCGCCTTTGGGACTTCCTGGAGCAGAACAGCCTGGCAGTACACTGAGCAGCAGGAAAGAGTTACCTCCCTCCCTCCCTCCAAGGTGCAGTGCCATCCAGCCCTGCAAACTCCAGCTTACTGGCCCCAAAAACAGCATGGGGGTTTGTTAAAGGGAATTGTGAGTTCTATGCCATAGGCTGAGGGGATGTGGTGGCTTCTGCCAGGCTCAACCCCATTCTCTGGCAGAGAAGATGAAGTGCTACACACGACAGGGGCAGCAGGCTCACAGCTGGAGATGACCCTGGGCAGGGAAGCACAAGACGGCTGGACCTGCTCTCCAGAGGTGTGAGGGAGCTGCTGAGGAAGCAGGAAAACCGCTGGTCAGATTTTTCTGTAAGAAGCTGAATCCTTAGGGGAACTGTTCAGTGTTTTAGGGGGGTTTTCCCCCTTGCTCTTCCCTCTCTAGTGAAGGATCAGAAATGTAGACCACTAAAAGGCCTGCATCCAGAAGGGGCAATTTCCCACTGTGAGAATTTGAATCCCAGTTCTTGCCTCAGTTTGCAGTGGCAATGCCAAGAATTCCTGGGATAAATCATACTGCTGTTTCTTGCCCAACAGAGGAAACTCATTTTCCTACATGTTTCTCAGTCCTCTCTATCAGCTCCTGCTCTGATTACATTCACACTTTCCTTTTCATCTCTCACAACCAGTGATGTCATGTCATGTTGTGCAGCTTGCATGAACCTCTAGTGGCACTGGGGACAGGACAGCAGGGAATTCTTGGCTGTTATAAGATACATAGGTAATTTCTTCCAGTACTGTCTTTGGCTAGGTGTCATGAGGGCATGAATGATGCTGTTCAGAAAGCACCGTGCTGGTACAGCAGCTGGCTAAAACTGAGTCTTCTTGTGCTGGCAAACAGGGAATTTCTTTAGTTTACAATTACATGAAAAAAAAATTACCTGGATCAAAGAGTCAGTGAGCCTGAAGATATGGTTCTGGATGTCTTTCTCTTGTTTTGGCTTTACACTGCAGGCTTTAGGTAAGCAGACATTTGTCTGGCACAACAATAGAAGCAATAGAAAGCCACTTGCTATGGTTACTTTCCATTCCCATTTTGGGTCCTGCTCTTCTGACAGTAGCTGACTGAGGACCAGCCAGTTTGGTCACAGCCCCCAAAAGAGCTAAAAATGCTCAAAGGGGTAACTGATTCCTCTTTTGAGCAACTAGTACCCATTCCTCCTGGTGTTACAGACCCCTCCTTCATTGTGATCAAGGCAGGCAGCCACCTGGGGGACTTGGGGGACAGGCAACACAGATGGAGCCCAGAATGCCTTTGCCCATTTAGCTCACAGAGCAAGTCTCTCGAAGAAGCTTTCCAGGATCAAGTGCTTTCCCAATAAATCTGGCATTTTTGGGTAAGGAAAAGAGGAATAAGAAGAACTTCCTGGGAGCTGCTTCTGCATGTGCTGGTGACTTCGGAGGAAGAAAAGTGAGATCAGGAATGGGAGTACTGTGGCATATATTCAAAATCACTGGTCAAGATTTATTGAGAGGCTTTCAACCAAAAACCTGGAAACACAGAGGAAAAAAAGAGAATAGGCCATGAGTCTCTGTCTTTTGAAGCTCACTTTGTCTTGACTCTTCAAGCATGGGGAAGATGCTTCTCTCAACATGTGCTCCCCCCAATAAAAACCTCAGGATCTCGTGTAACACAGTTCCAGTCCACAGGGTTTGGAGAAAGATGGAAAAGATGTGCAACCAGCTGGTAATTTCTAGGGTATTTTTACAGATATACCACCATAAGGTAAATTTCAGAGAATGTGCCTAAGTGAATATGTAGGAACACCTTTGTAAAGTACAAGATGTACTTCAGTCTGAAGACTACCACAGCAAAGTGGCAGCAGACCAAGACTTTACAGGGCAACCTTTGCAGATTGTGACTGTAATACTTGGCTTAATTGCATCCTGTCGGCTGCTCACCACTTATAAAATACACTCTGAGTGGGCCATAATGCTCCTCCTGTCCCTTGAGATAAGATAGGTAGATGGTATTGCTGGCAAAACAGAGTGATATTTCATAAACTGCTAAAAATCAATGGTGATATGCCTGATCATACCTTAGATGAACTTTTCTCATGAACTGAAATGTAATAGAGTGGGTAATACTGGAGTTCAATTAAATGAAATTATATAAAACTTTTTGAAAGCAACACAAAGAGGAGGGGAGCAAATCCAGTGACAGAGAGCAGAGACAAGTGCAAGCTGTGCTCTGTGTGCCACAAATCCAGTAAACAGTAAATATTTCCTGTGGAAGTTACTCTGAACTGAGATTGGGAGATATTGTTGAAACTGTCAAAGAGGTTTTGCCTTGGCCTGAGATGGCAAAATTCCCACAGATGGGACCGGGGCTCAGCTTCATATCTGGCCTGTGGGGGAGCATGTGAGTGTTGCCAGATGATAAAATGAGGATTGCTCATAGTGTGGTAGGAAAGCCCATTCCCTGAGAGTCTGTCCATCAGAGAGCATTGTGGTCTGCTCAGTTACATAGGAAGAACCAGAGCGACCTGGGATTGAAGAGGGCAGTGAAGTTTGGGCACAAACACGGCTGCCTTGACGTCATACAGAAGGGATTATCTCTTGCATCTGGCTGTAAGTTGCAGGCAGTTGTGGTGTTAAGGCTGGTGCCAACCATATATGTGTTAACATAAATGGTCTCCACCTCCAGGGAAACCGCTGGGAAGTGGCACTGGGCACAATCATTTTGCTTGGCAAAGTTTCTCCTGACAAGGAGGTGTTGCCAGACAAAGTGATGGGAACTATGTAGGAGGCAATCACTCTCTTCTTCCTTCCTCCTGCCCTTCCTGCTGCAGGCTGTGAGTTAGGGCTCCTGACCTTGTCCTGTGAGGGATCAGGTGTCCCAGCATCCCTGAGTCTCCACCAGGCTGGTACCACTCTGAACGTGCTGGGGTGCTACTATGTGTGGGGTCACTTGAAGGAGCTGTTGTGCATCTACTGAGGCCTTTTTAAAAGCATCTTATGCAACTTTTTGAAGAATGGTTTGCTCTTCTGCTCAAAGCATGCAGAGGGTAAGCTTGTTTCTCCAAATACTTTAGAGTGAATTTGTTGGGGGACAGCTGATTCTGCCAGTGCTACATTTTGTGGGACTTGACTAGAATGGAACCAGCTTCTCTATTTTCTCTGGCAGCCACCTGTGTTTAACAGAGTGGTGCCATTTGGCCCTTTAAACAATCCAGTGGTTACCCCTTTAGCCTTTCCCAGTTGGAATTGTAAAAGTATAGTCCTTACCCCTGCCAAGTCTGTTTCCTCATCAAGCTTGTCTCCTGATCCTTTATCCAAGCCCACAGCTCCTTGCAAGAAGAAGAGTTGCAAGTTACGGTATTCCAAAAGGAGGTTTGTATGACAAGGAAGAATCTACATGGATAATATAACACATAGTGCACGTGTGATTGCACAAGGAGGGTGTGTTGCAATTTCATGGCATGTTCGGACAGCCTCAACAAGCTCAAGAATTAATTTCACATCTAATGCAAAAACAGCAGCAGCTTGCCAAGCACCCACCACAAATGAACCCTGGTTTGGGTTCTTTTTTTTTTTTTTTAAAGTATGACCATCCCTGGGATCATGATAGGAATAAAGGAAAAAGAATAACTCAGTAGCTGTGCAATACTCAGTCACTTGGACCAAACAGAAGGTGACAGCTGCCTAGGGCAAAGGTTTCTGCTGCCAGAGCTTTCACAGCGGTCACTAGAGTATGTTCCTCAGACTTTGGTGCATAACTTGGAAATAATGAGGTCAGTTTGTTTTGTTGCTTTGTTTTTTCTGGCATACAAGTGGCCTATTTTATAAAGTTCAAATGTACAACTAATAAGCAAATAGTCAACCACAAATGCCACAGACTACAAGGTTTTTATGCCAGACTAGCAAATGAAAACAGATTACATGACATATTAACTAAACACAAAAGAACAATTCAGTGCTGTCAGTGGATTTAAATTACTAAAATATAGATATGTATGCTCTCTTCAGGATGCCTTGGCAAAGTATCACTGGCTTTTGACTCCTGTTAAACCCAGTAAGACAGTATTAGAATTCATGCTGTATTCATTTAAAGGGGGGGAAAGCAGCTTCTTTATTGACTCATATAAGCCCATATTTCAGTGCAGCGTTCCCTTTTTCTAGCATCTAAGGCTAGCGCCTAGAGCTGGAGAAGGATTCATCCCAGAGTGCACAGGCTGTGTAATAATGAGCTTCTGACCTGGAATTTCAGCTTTAAGCATATCCTGAACACCTGAGCTCACATGTACTGTCTCAAGGCAGCACCAGGCAGTGTTTTGCAGCTCTTGGTTTTGTCAGGGGAGCACAGGGTATTAATAGCTAGGCTTGTGCTTTGGAGAGCAATCATACAGCCTGATTGAGGCTGTTGTATCACTGTTTCCTCTGCTTCTTTCTGACTTGGGGTTATCCTCTTTGAAATGAGTTAGGGATGAAAAAAAATTATAAATTGATTGAATGTGGCACATTATAATATTGTTCATAATTGATATTATTTAAGAGGATACGGAACTGTTGTTGACAAGGCCTGACATTGCTATCTGTGCTGACCAGTAGGTATCAATATTTTCCACTTGTCTCACTTCTGTGCATTAGTAGGAATCCATTAAAAGGAAACCCGAAACCCTACAAACCACTTCTGTTTCTGAAACTGCTGGCAATAAGGATCCTCAGTGTTACAACTGCAGATGTGCTGTTCTTTCCAACACATGTTTTGAGACAGATACTTTCTGTTCCCCAGGTTCTGAGCAGACAGGGAGCCAGTTCCTTCCATTTCCTTCTGCTGCCACAGCCATGAAGCAGCTCCACTCTGCCTCTTCGCCATGCAAAGGGCTTACTGCTGCTCAGTGGAGACAGCAGCAGCTCCATGCCGGCTGCCTTTCTCGGAGGCTTGATGCAGCTTGTGTAAGGGCTTATATAACTCTTTTAATGTCAGGGCTCCCGTTTTGCGTCTGCCTGCAGAAAACTCCTCCTTTTGTACGTAGGTCGAGGCACAGAGCAGAGGCAGCTCCGGGCTCAGCCGGCAGTAGGCGAGGCAGATCTGCCTGCTGTGGATAACCGGAGTGCAGGGCAGGGGGCAGCATAGCCGGGGCAGGTGATGTGTCCTAACTCGGGGCAGCTGGGGGAAGTGCAGGGATTTGCTTGTTAGAGGCTTCCCTGTGCTGCGAATAATGTTGAGTCGGTAGGTGAGGTTCGGGCTGTTTACTGGCAGCTTTGAGCCACTAAATTAATGTGGGAATACAAGGCAACAGAGAGCAGCAGAAACCTCTGAGGTCTCACACATCAAGACACTGAAATCCATCCAGGAGAAGTGATAATATTTGAATATCAGGAAAGTTGTCAGCTGACATGATAATCCTTTTGTCCTGGGATCACATGGAAGTTTCTGCCACACATTGTGAAACCATGCTCAGTCACAACATTGGGAGAAGTGATGTTACATTCCATCCAGTGTAGTTACTTGCCCCAAAGGAAGCTGAGTAACAGGGTGTTGACTTGGAAAATTCCCATCCAACCAGTCTAACCAGGTACTAGGCTCCCATGGCTGCAAGGTGCTGCAGCTGAGAAGCGGGACAACCACGCTCCCACGGATCTGCTTCATCCCTAAGCCCCCTGCTCCACAACTCTTCTGTGAGCCCCTTGTCTCTTTCCTCTGAGCTGGAGAGGCTTGAAATGCTTTGCTGTAATACAACTGTTTTTGCTGTCCCTTCTTGCATTTCTGAGCACTCCGTGGGTGAAAAGGTGCATGACAGAAGCAGAAACACCCGGCTGGGAGAGAGGAGTGAAGCTAGGGCTGGATTCCTGCCTGATCCCACCGGAGCCTAGTCCTTGTTTTTAATTTTCTCTCTCCCAGTGGCCCTGCCCAGAAGACTGTTTACCCCTCACCCCACTGTCACCAGTTGTTCATTGCTTGCTGTACACTGACTCATCTTCTTGAATTTGCCTTGCTTCTGCACATTAATATGCATTGAGTACTTCACCTTTTCCTTCTTTGACATTATTGCTACTTTTTTCCAACACACCATTTGCTAAATTTTTTTTTCCTCCCAGCTTTTCTAAACAAATTCTCTTCCCCTTCACTGTTTAGGTTAAGGATGGAGCACAGATGTAGAAGAAATGGAGGTTCTTACTCTTCTCCTAGATGGGATGTAAAAGTCTGCCTAATGATCTTTATGCAGGTATTGAAGCATGCTCTCTGTCTCATTGACCACAGAAAGGTTTTTTTCTGTGGTGAAAGAAATCTAGTCATTCTAGCCCTATATTTTTCACTCCTGGTTTACCAGAAAGGGCTGTAACAAGGCATGTACTTCTTCAGCTGGATCCAGCTGCTCCACAGTGCAAATAGGGCAGTTGGTGTCCACCCCAATCCAGGCTACAGATGAACATGTGGGATCTGGATGCTGAGGGAAACAGCAGGATACATTGCAGCAACCATGGGCAGTAAAGGTGTGGAGACCAGACAAACCACTTCTTATTCTCTCTGCACAGAGAAAATAAACATTTATGATTTCCCCCCAGACAGCTCCTCCCATTTGCAGGGCCAACAGGCATATCTTGCACTTGAAGTAAGGGAAACTGGTTTCTTCTGAGACCTTTGATGGAGGAACACTCACAAGGGAAAACTCAATAGGAGAAACATATTGAAAGAGGAGAGAGAGTGGAAAGGACGCCTCATTCATCGAGGTCCCCTCTGCTCATCCTGTATGGTTTCGGTTTCTGACCTGCTGGATATGTTTCCCACTCTCTCATATTCTGAGCAAGGAGAGCTGAATTTTTCCAATTCAGTTTACCCCATAATATTTCATTTATGGAGAAATACATCAAAATTATACTTAACAAGAGCAAAGTGTTGGAGAGGCCTGTCCATATGGCCATATTACTGACCTGCAGTGGGCTGCTCCTTTCACCTTTCACATTATGTCACCAAGGGACACAATGCCAGAAACTGTGCTTCTGTGGCCTGTCTGGCCTGGCTTTGGGTCTCTGCTTTGCCTTGTGCTGGACCAGCCCTTCTCTTAGCACACCACATTTTTGCAGTTTTTTTGGGGACGTTGCAGACCCCCTGACTGTGTAAGCAGTGCACAGGTAAAACCTTTCACATAAATGGCTATTTTTCCAAAATACTGGGGTGTCCCCACTTTCTGGCAGAAAGACTGGAATTGTTTTACTAATGTCATAATCCATGTCCACCCACAGCATCAGTCCTGAACCATGGTGTTTACATTAAAAACATACCAAGCATACTTTTGGAGGGACATAATAATAATCTTGTTTATGTAATAAAACTAAAAAAAACTGAAACAAAACCAATCAAGGCTGGTGAAGCCAGTCACCATACGGATAATGTAAATGACAGCAGGAGTGGCTCGACACTTCCTTGCAAAAGGTGCTGGCCCTGTGTTTGCAGGCACGGTAAGCTGGTGTGTGGACTTTGAAGTGATATCTAGACTGAATGTCTATATGGGAATGCTCCTAGGCAGCTAGCTGTTGCCATGGCCAGGCAGAGCGTAGCCATACAAAAACGGTGGAGTGGCACAAGCACCGATACAGGGCGCTGCAGGAATTCAGCACCTGTAGCTGGCTTTGCTGAGTGCTTTTCTCGACTGTGAGCTCCTAGGCAGATGTGTTTCGTTTCTGTGCAGTCTGGTGGCACCACGCCCGGCAGTGCACATGGCATGGGACGAGCCAAGCACCGCACCTGCCTCCATAAATGGACATAGAGCAGGTGGGCATGAGCATCCCAGAAGGAAACAAAGCACTCTACAGATACCCGCGCGGGCTGCAGCATGGGTGCCCGCGGGCGCTGATACGAAGCTGACACCGGGTCTGCCTGGAGATGCCCGTCCCAGGCTCCCGGGGTATTCCACCGGCGGGCTGCAGGCACGCAGCGTCCCGCGGCCATTCTGGCATCCAGGAGAGAACAACCTGGAGCTCCACGCCCGGGTTATGGCGCTTTGCGGGCGCTCAACGCCGCGGCCGTCCGGCCTCGGGCGGACGGGATGCACCGGGCCGGGAGCCCCGCGGTCCGGACCGGTCACTCCCCGCCCCCCGGGGGCGGTGCCGGCGGCGGGGGCGGAGCGCCGAGCGCACCTGAGCGACATCGCCCGCCCACTCCGCCCCAGCCGCGGCCGCGGGGACGCGGGCGCTTCTCCGCTCCCGGGGCGCCGGGTCCGGCCGCGCCCCCGAGCTGCGGCGGCGTCCGCAGCTGGAGCGCCGCCTCCCCGGTGGTGGGGACAGCACCGGGCTCCGAACAGGAGGAGGAGGAAGGAGAGCCGGCGGGCGGGCTCCGCGGCGCGGCCTCCGCTCCCTCCCCGTCCCGATCGCGGCCCCGCCTGCGCCCGCTCCGCGCCGGGTGGGCGCTGCGCTCCCGCGGCGCGATGTCGGCGCGGCGGCGGCGGAGGGCGGCTACAGAGCAGGAGGAGGAAGAGGAGGAGGAGGAGGAGGCGGCGGAGGCGGGTAGCGACAAGGTGAGGACGCGCGGGGGTGGCGGCGGCTTTTGGGGCAGGGGGACAGCTCTGCCTCCCCCCACAGGCCCGGACCGCGCCGCCCGTGGGGCTCCGCGCTGCGCTGCTGGCCCCGATATCAGGGACCCTCCCGGGATGTAACGCGACCGCGCTCTCGGGTGGCGGGAGTAGAGAGAGGGCCAGGTGCCAAGTTAGGGGTTGTGTGCTTACGCGTGTTTTACCCCATTGCCATTCCCCCGTGGCGAGACCGAAATGGGAGCGGCCAGGCTCTCTCCGGGCCCGCAGCGAAAGCTCAGCGCCGTAGCTGCGTGTTGTATCTCACCTCTTGACTAGGGAGCTGATGGCGTGGTGTAACCCCAGCCGCTGCTGAGCACCACCGGGCCGCTCCCTCACACCCCTCATTCCCCCCCCGCCCGGTGGGATGGGGAGGAGGGTCGGTAAAAAAAGTAAAGCCAGTTGGTTGAGATAAGAACAGTTTAGTAATTGAAATGAAATAGTAATATTATTGAAAAGGGAGATGACAAAAAGGCACATTTAACCCAAGGAGAAGTGCAAGTGGTGCAGAATACAATCGCTTCACCACCTGCCCAACAACGAGCAGCAATCATCCTTTCTCAGCCAATACCCCCCAGGTGACCCTTTGGCCAGGTCAGATCAAGTGTTCTGGCTTCTTGTGCACCTCCTCACTGGCAGAGCACGGGAAACAGAAGAGTCCTTGACTTGGGCTAAGCAGTGCTCAGTGAAGCCAACACATCAGTGTGTTATCAGCATTATCCTCCTGCTAAATCCAAAACACAGCACTGAAGCAGCTACTAGGAAGAAAATTAACTCTATCCCAGATGAAACCGGGACAGCGGCCCAAGCAAAGAGCATGCCTCAGTGTGGTTGGGCCAGTCCAGTAGCATTGGAACTAACTCAGAACAGTGATCTGCTCCATTTAAAGGCTATGTCAGCATTTGCTCAGCAGCTCTTTCTGCTTCATGCCCTGTTAAGTGATAGGCATTCACCTCTGACCTGGAAAGGACTTACAGTATGACATTTCTGCTAAGGCAAGAGGTTTTTGAAATACTAAGTCTATGCATCAGGTTCATTATAGTGGCAAAACAGCCACAGTGCTGTTCTTTTGTTTATTGTGGAGTTAAGGCTTATCTCTACAAAAGCTAAGCACATCACAGTTGCTAACTGTCTGAATAAAATGAAAGAGAAGGTCTCATTTGGGTAACTGGAATTAAAGTTTAAAAAAAAAGATTTCTGATTGTAAATTGAGGTAGCAATATGTGTGTTTTTACTTGAATCTGTAACTGCTTAAACTTGCATGGATGTCGATGTTGCAGAGAGTGTAGTCTGCCTTAGGCGTTGTGGCAAGGAACTGGAAAGTGAAACTCAAGACTTTTTATTCCATGCTTTGGTTGCTTTAAGTCAAAGCCAATGAACTTGCAAATTTGTAGTGCTATGCTGCCTTGAGAGCTGTGATCACATAAGGTACTGTTTAGACTATAGCTGTGCACAGTATTTCTCTGTAGATGAGAATTGACTTTTAAACATAATTTCTCATCACACTGTGCTCCAAAAGCTGTTTTTCTGTGGAGATACTCTGGTTTGCTTTTTTTTGCAGAGTAAGATTATTTCTGATGTGTCCAGTGAGCTGCCTTCAAAGAATTCTTGCTCTTCAAAGCCTCTGCTACCCAGACCTCCAAAGGGTGCCTCTAATCTTGGTTTACCTGTGTGATTTTCAGAGAAGAAAATGCTGTTCTTACTTACAGGCCTACTGTGGTTTTACTCCAGCTACTCAATAGCGTAGTGTTTTATCCCATTTCGGATGATGTTGAGCAGACAGGAGGCTGGTGCTGTGTATGCAGCCAGGATGTTGATTACAGGAGATGGATTTCAATGTGCATACATTTGTGCTCACTTGAACAACAGGTATGGAAAGTCTTTTCCACTTCACAAGAGACTTTCTCATGGGTCATTTGTGGGACCCTCTGGGTTCTCACTGGAGTTGTTTAACCTGTCTGCAATGTGCTCAGCACTGGTGACCCTTGTCATGGCTCACAAGTGACAGTAAGGATTGATTTTGCATATTAAGCTGGTTTTAGTGCCGTTGGTAACTGTAGAGATAAAGCAGTATTTTGTACTGAGGTTTCAATCAGTGGGTCACAGTTTGGGACTCTGTTTTGAATATGAGTGCACACATAATGTCTGCTGTAGGTGATTTGATGAGTAGCATCTGGTCATCAGGATTCACAGGTGTCACATTATACAGCTTCCTAGATGGTTATCACTCTGCTCTATCTCTTGTATGGACTTTACAACAAGCGGGTAATTTTATTATCCTCTGGCTATTTTGAGATGACCTTTTCGGTGTGGTGATCCTGTATTTGGACTCAAAACTGGTTCTTTGGCTGATAACTACTCAGGATAGCCATGATGCAGTGGGTTTAAATTGCTTTTTAGAATGCAGCTCAGAAACATCACCCTCTTCATCACTTGTAATGAAGGAGAAAACTTGTTTCTTTGGGTCATATGTGTTTCATTCTGCTTCTGTTTTTGTTGGCCCAAACCAAGCCTTCCATATATATAAAGGCAACATTTGCCCAAGTAGAGAAGCCCTCTGTGTTTATTGAAGAACTCCAGAAACACTAAATACGTTTGAAGGTTTGTCTGTGTTCTGCTTTGAGCCCTGTTTTCAGTGTGCTATCTGGTACTTTTCATGTTACACTTACTATGTCCACAGATGCTCATTTCCTACTGAATTTAAGTGATGCTGTTGGGGACTTTCTTCCTCATTTGTGTGCCTTTTTGTCACTAATTGGAAACGACTGGAAACTACATCTATATTGATGTAGTTTCAAAGGAAAGTTAAATTCCTTGGTTTTATATGAAGGAATATGATATACCCTTTGTGAAAGCTTCTTGAAGTTCCCAAGTTCTGCAAGTCTTAGTATCTCCAGTTGCTCACTAGCTTGTTGAGCTGGTGACATTTTGCAAAATGGCTGTGAACATGCCTTTGCTTGCAATTTCACAAGTTTGTTGTTTTATTTGAATTGTCTTGTGGCATACAGGAGTGATTTTCTGGTTGTCACTTTCTTACTTCCCACTGCTTGCCCTGACTGCTCTTTTCCTAAGAATGTCTGGTCAAAGTGCCTTCGTAAATACTCTGTGAGCATTGGGAGAAAGAGGAATGACTTGGCATTCAGATGCTGATCTTCATGTGTTCATGATTCTTTTAAAATTTCAGTTGTTTGCTTTCTTTGCTAAAAAGCAAGGGACAGTGCTTTCAAATGCTTCCCAAAAAATTAGCATATCCTGGAAGAAATCATACAGTTATGCTTCTTTGGACAGGGAGGGGGAAGTGTGATTTTTATTGCATTGCTGGCTGTTAATCATTTATAACTACAAGAAGCTTGGAATCACTGAATGCTGTTTCTCTTGTGATATTGAAAAAAACTGTTTCTGTTCCATGGGACAGCCCTTCCAGGGAATCAATTGCCAGATAAGTTTCTCAGACCTGTGAAGTTCAGTTTGGCACTTGGATCTTTGATGTCCAAAACCTCACAAACCTGCTGGGACATAAATGAAATTCCTAATTGCAGTATAGCCTATTGTGGATCTGTCTGTCTGCCATGGATCACTTAGTTACTTAATTTGGATTACTTCTCTTGGAGTTTCCCAAAAATGGATCCATTTAATTTTCACAGAGAAGTCTAACCTCTATGCTTTCTGCTACAAGCATGGTAATAATAATCAGGGCAGACTATTTCCAAGCCTTTGTTTTCTTGGAAATGGCGGTGACTTAGTACTAATGCAGAGAGCGAAGGGTCTGTAGTTTCCAGACATTGATTCAGTATGGGCAGGTCTCTCACATGTGTTTCTGCATATCTCAGGCTTTAATGGTTTGGAAAAAAAGGTTTCATTATTCACCTTCTGATACTTTGATATCTTGGCTTCAGAGGAAGGTATCAAGGTACAACTAATTAAATACTCTACAATGTGTTCTAAGTGAACTATTGACTTTGCTATGGAACTTGTGAGAGAGACTGCAGAAAGATCAAAGATGGAGAAGAAAACATACTTCGAGTAACACTTAGACTTATAAAATGACAATAGCTAAATTCTTTTGCTCATTAACTTTTTCTCATAAATTGTTGGACAGTGGCTTCATTTTTTTCAGTTGCTCTTCATGGGGATGTTACATTCTCAAAGAAGAACATATTTGCTCTCTATTTAGGAGTTCCTTATGGATGGTGTCCTGGAAAAATGCCATACAAGAGGAACATTGCAGGTGCCTTTGTAACGAGAATAATTCTGGTGCGTGGTTTGCTTGGCATGTATTAATTGTAGTGGAGGGCATGTGGTACAAAACAGCAGTTCAGATGTGTGGCCTTTTAGATGATGAAAGATGGAGAGGTCTATTTTTCTCTCCATGACACATGGCTGTATTTCATGAGCTGTTGCAAAATAGCCAAGAAGCAGAAATCCACATGGAAGCCTAATTCATGGCAAGATGTCACATGTTCTGAATTCCTGTATGGAGGCTCAAGCTCTTGACTGACTGAATTTTCCCCTTTGTATGGCCAAGTGCTTGTGTTCTTGTAGAGAAGATTTAGCACAAGGATGAAAGTCTTGTCTTCTGAGAATGCTAAACTTAAACCATCTACCCCTTACAGACACTTCGTGTGTGAATCAAGCAGGCAGGAGTGGCACACTCTCTGTATATAAATAAACAGTTCTGTCACCAGCAGTTTGAAAACTCTAGGAAAAAATCCAAATACCTCTGATAAAACTCTTAATTTGGAGTTGGAGTTGAAATGTTTCCTAGGCACTTAGGACAGTACAACCTGTGCTGGTCTCAATTAATCTTTGTAAACCTCCTAAATACCTGCTCACAGTGTGAAACCCATGGCATTTCCCATGGACCTTCACAGGTCCTTATGTTACTGTGTACTAAGGTTGGCCACATCTCAAATCTGAAGAGCAGGAGAAGGAAGGGCTGCTTTGGTTTGTGCTGAACTCCAGAACTGCTTCTACAAGGTCAAGTTACAGTAGCAAGGCTCTTGATTTTTTTTTTTTTTTTTTAGTACTTTTATAGCGACTAACCTAGTGTTTCCTTCCATAATGATTGTTGTTATTTGTGGCTATAAACTGGAATGTTTGTAATCAATCACATAAAATAATTTATAAGATTATTAGCAAGAAAATCTCGTCCCCCAGTGGTGGGGCTCTAAGCACTTAATGATGCAGAGGACAATTAACTAGCTTTTAGTGAGCAATGTCCTCTTTGGCTATTGATTTTACAAATTAAATGCTTCATTCAGGAAATTGTTGTGGCTGTGATAGCAGTTAACTGGAAAATAAAGCATTCATAGTAATTTTTGAGGTATGTTGCACAGGGAAGTTGAAGATAGTTGAGGTGTTGATTTCCCCCTGGTTATTTTAGTAATGTAAGGCAAAAAAAAAAAAATGCACCAAGTTCTAAGCGACTTTCAGGTTGCACCAGCTAAACTTCCATGTGCTGCTGAAAATTACATCAGATAAACACAGACCCCTTCTTCAGGCTGGTTAGGTACTCTGAAGAAGGCTGTGCACTTGTGAATTCAGATGTTAGAAGTAGAAAATTTAAAGTATTGCTGATAATGAGGTGCTTATAGGTGATAGTTGTGTGTTAAAGATCAGAGGGACAAAACTAAGTATGATTTTTTTTTTTTTAATTGTTTAAACACAATTGTTTCCTGCAACACCAAAGTGGAATAAAAAAGTTTGGGGATATTCTTAGTTCTGAGCGCTTAAAAGAGAGAACATCTCTGCCATCTGCAAGCAGGGATTAATATTAAAGACGCTAAGTCATGGTCTTAGGGCCAGGATTACTGCCCGTCATCTGCGCAGTGAGTAGTGTCTTCTAGGACTGTACAGACAGCTTGCTGCACTCCAGAGCAGGTCACAGGAGTTGAAACATGGCTTTGGGAGAGAGCAGTGATCCCCTCAATTTCATCTATAGTCGATTTCCTAGGCTATGATACAACACTGTGAGAAACATCTCTGAATAGCAGGGTTGTGAGTGTGGTAATTTTTTCTTTATTTATGTGCTTTTTCAGGCGTTCTACAGACTTTCTGTAGTCCGGACCATGGCTTATTTGCTCTTGTTGCTTGTATTAATTATAGACGGAGTCTGCCTAATTATTCAGCTGTGGGGTTTCACGGTCTGGGGAAGCATTGATCACCTTTTTGAAGGAAGTAAATGGTGTAAAATTGAGGATTTCATCTTGAGCATGTATGTGGTACATCAAGTGAATGAGAAAAACCCAGGCCTAACTTAAAAAAAAGAGAGGCTGTACCTAACCAGTTGTCTTGTTCATGTGTGTAACACCAGCTCTCTGTCTCGGGTTCTGAAAGGTTAAAAGCACTGTCTTAATGGAAAGGATGGTGTTTTCCCTCTGATCAGTGTCCCTGGAGAGCCTGGGGAGGGTCTGAGGTTGGAGCCTGCCTGCAGCACCCTGGTCAGCTCCTGACCCCTGACCCCTCCACGGCCGCCTCTGCCCAGCCCCGAGGTGTGGGCTGGGCCCTTGGCTTTGAGCGACCAGCTTTGTAAAACTTTATTTTCTGCCTCGTGTTGTTTGCAGAGGCCAGGCACTGGGACAGAGGTTACGCTGAAGTGCAGCTGCAGGGAAAAGGCCATGGATTATAAACAGAGTTACCACGCTGGGCTTGGGTGGGATGACTGGGGGTATAAGCATCTAAATTCTGTGGTGTCTCATAGTGGGGGGCGAAAGAGAGGATATACCTCTGCTGGCTTAGAAAAAGTGACAAAAATACTCAGAACAAAGGAAGAAAATAATATTGTTATGGAAGAGTAGGAAAGAAAAGCTGAAGTTTCTAATTAATGAAAATAGAGGAGAATGGAAATAAAGGAGAAAGAACTGAGATGAGGAAGTTGGAAAGAGAGGGAGATGGAGAAATAGCATATAGCAGTGGAGAAAAAAGTTTTATAGCACAGTTATTTAACAGTCCCCAGAACTGTTAAGAGCTGATGAAGTGGAGGCACCAGGGCAGGCTGGAAGCTGTTTGAGATTGTAAGAAGGTGAGGCAAGTCAGGGAGGTCAGGAGGAAGAGAGCCAGACACTGAGCTAGAGATTGCTCTCTGCATTACTGCTGTGCCAGGGCTGAGTGCAGATTTCCAGCTCCCTGGAGCTGTGGTGTTTGCAACTTTAGAATGACTGAAGTCACCCTTCATATTGGCTTTAACTGAGGGAAAAATAGTCCTGACAGTGTGCTCTGAGAGTTGGTGACAATTTGTACGTTGTCACCAAAATATGTGGTGCCCGTTTTGCATTCGGGTTAGACACACTCAGCGAACACTGAAAGAAGAATTATAGCTTTGCAGTCATACACAGAATTATTTTGAGTAATACTGTGTCCATGGTACACGTGGTCACTTCACAGTTTGGTTTTGGATTGTTCTTTCCAAGCCTGAGGTTTCAATGTACCATGTATAAAACTGCCAGCAACCTCTTCTCATTGTATAAAGGGACTGTTTTTTTCATGCATGACGTTTTCTATTCATTCTTCTTAATGTGACATTTAACCTTCCCCTTATTCCATGGAAGGGTAGTTTGAGATGTAGATGTGTTAGAGGGAATGTGTTAGAGGCTTGGGGATTTTGGGCAAACTCCAGTGTTCTATGTCAGCTGGAGTATTTCTGGAAACATATATCCATGAAAAAGTGATGCCTAGAATGGGAAGTTTCTTGACTACAGCAGGTAATGTGACAATATCCAAGTACAGGCCTTCCTATAAACATTTACTGGCATGCATTTGTCTCCTCCAACATCTACAGTTTCACTAGTACACCATTGCTGTCTTTTAGAAGGTAATGCAGATATTATTGGTTCTTAAATGAGTGTTTAACTCAGAATACTGTTTTCTGTCAAAATATCTGATAATCTTTCATTCTGTATTGAGTTTTCTGATAGTTTTATTTTTCTTTTTGTGATAGGAAGTGGATTTGGAAGAAAGACTTCATGAGGTGGACCTTAGGAGTGATTTGGATATTCCTGATGTTCCTCCACCAACCGACAGCACTCCAGAAATCCTCAAGAGGGCTTTGTCAGGCTTATCTGCCAGGTAGAGTGAAAGAAAGAGATCTCAAATTTAACAGCTGGTGGCTATAATTCATATAAATTATGTTGCAGTTTTTATTCTTACAAATTGTACTGCAGTTTTAAGTTTCATATGGTAGATGTGAAAATTTCAAGGATAAATTGTTGCTGGATATTACTGATTTATTTATGCTTTGATAGTCCCTTCAGTGGAATATTTTTTTGCATACACCTGTGTTTACCCATTGCATGCTTTTCTAAGTGAACACAGTTTACATAAATATCTTCTGAGTCAGAGCATTGCAATAACATGGCCTAAAGAGTTTGAATTACAGAATGATTATTTCTGGAGGTTGTAATAAATTGATATCCTACCTCCAAGATTGAGAGGGGGATTGGCTTATGAATGAAAAGATGTGTAAATTCTAGAGATAAAGTTTGCTATATTTTTGTGACATTTCCACTTCTAAATAACTTGCTGTACAGTTAAATACATCATAGCTGATATTTCCATACTTTTTAAAGTAATGCTTTTTTTCCCCCCTGCTGTTTCTTTTCAAACTTAAGTTTCTACCTCCATCTTCCCAGGATCTTGATGGCCAACAAATGTGAGGGGATGTGTATGTGTACAGATAGACAGATAGTTGTGTGGACCTGCATATTCATGAAGGCTGTCAGATAAAGTTCCTTGTATAATTTTTATGCAGTCCCTTTACAATACCTGATCAGTCAAATGTTTTTGGGGCAAGCAAGTTTTTTTCACTGATGCAATGTAAGAGTATTTAGATGATAGATACCAAAAAACTACCTACTAAAATGAATATGGGTGTCATGTATACATTATGCTCAATATAACAAGTCAAGCAATATGCAGTGTATATTTTAGAAGCAACTTAGGTCTTGCAACGGTCAAAAGAAGGATCTCTAATCCAGACTATAATTAAAAACCTTCCAAATCCTTGTAAAAAATTGCTCTCCAGCAGATATTTCCAATAGCACTGTGAAATGAGTTTTTTGCCTTGTTCATTTTCTAATCTGTTGTCCGTTTATGTTATGTCCACGAGCTATAAGCAGATGTCATGTTTCAGGTTTTAAAAAGCGTGTTTCTAAACTGCACCAGCTGTGAGCAGAATGTGATATTCTCTATTGCCATCACACAGCAAGGAGTGTCTGTTTCAGAGTTCTGTCATTGTGTTAAATGTGTAAATCTTAGGTCTCCAGACTTGTTCCAAAGGGCATGGCGATACCTTAAAGCCTACAACTAAGAGATGCAGCTGAAACCTTTCCTGTTTCACAGGCTTGAAATTCTTTATTGGAGTGTTTGCACAAAGGATGCTTTGAATGAAAAATTACGTTCTTGGTGCTTTATGAATGCTGGAGTTGAAATTACTTGCCAGTTCAGTAGCCAGCAATCCCAGCAGAGTCATTGTTCATCATGTGAAACATGAGTGGGTTGCACTGTAACTTTCAGAAATATGGAGACTCCTTGTATTTGACCTTTGAAAGAAATAGTATCTATAACTTTCTAGCAGAGAGTTAGCATACAATAAACTTGCCAAGTGGCTTCCTAAATTCTGGAGCTTCTTGTCTTACTGAAGTTGTCTTTCCAGTGCTGTGCTTGCCAACATCCCCAAGATAACATGTGGTATTTTAACATTACTCATAAAGGAAGCTGAATTCTTCTGGAGGAGGTTTGCTCACTATGGATATGCCACCAGGGCCAAGTTGCTGCTGTGTATCCCATATCATAGAGCAGCATGAAACATGTTGTGATAAAGCCTCTTCTGCCTCTATTCTGATACTTAAGGCAAATCCAATTAGTGGCTGTAGCTGCCATTAACCTGTTAATGAGTCATATTCTAGAAAATCAAATTATTGAAGTTTACATTGGAACTGGAGTCTGATTTGAAACTAACACTGAACCAGGTGTTTCTCCTTATGAAGCAGTGAGACACAAGACTGATGCAAAGCAAAACATTAGGAAGAAGGTCTTCAGGCTATAGTAGGGGGCTTTGTGTTTAGCAGTAGCTTGTGATTAATGGCTTCAGCAAAAGTTTAGAGGAAATGGCCTCAAATTGTGCCAAAGGACGTTTAGGTTGGATGTTACAAAAATTTAATTTAGGAAAGAGGTTTGGAAGAGGTTTAATTTAGGAAAAAGGTCAAACATTGGAACAAACTGCCTGGGGAACTGGTGCAATCACCATCCCTGGATGGTGATGTGGCAGTCAGGGACGTGATTTAGTGATGGACTTGGCAGTGCTAGGCTAACAGTTGTACTCAACTATCTTAAATGTTTTTCCGGCTCAAATGATTCTATGACTCTGTAGTAACAGAAATTTTTATTCTGTTTTCCTTAGGTAGCCACTAGTAGCTACCAAGGTCTACAAGGACAAAAGAGTACAGCTAGTTTGACCCATCAACCCCAACTGTCACATATTCTCCTGTCCTAGTTCTAGTTCAATGCTCACAAAAGCATTGGACTGGTTCCAATAGATAGCTTTCTACTTGGCAAAAGAGCTACTTTGCTGTAGAAAGTTGGTGGTCACTTGTTCGGAGGTTTTGTTGTGTGTCTGTTACTCCTCAAGCAATCACTTGCTTTTTACCTTGCACCCTTTCTTGCATATGCCAGCCTTTGCATGGCTGGGCCCCCATCAGTCTTGCAGCTGACGTGATGCTTTATGAGGGTCCTGATGTATTTTCACAGCAGCTTCAATATGGGGTTGTACCAATTCATTGCAAATGACATTTGGCAGGGTTGAGGCAGCACACAGGAAGAAGAAAGGTGTCCAACTTTAATTTCTTTTACTGTGCAGTTGGATAGTTGCTTCATTCTGTGTTTCTTGCTATGCATTGATTAAACACAAAAACTTTTGCTTTTCTCACTGTTTCTAATATAGTTTAATCTCTAGTTAGCAGAGGAAATAGAATTCATTTTCATTTATAACTGCTTGCTTTTTTTTTAATAGGTGGAAAAATTGGTGGATTCGTGGAATTCTTTCTCTAGCTATGATTTTTGGTTTTTTTCTGATTATATATCTGGGATCATTTATGCTGATGCTTCTGGTAAGTTTATTTAAATGCATTCTTCTGTGCAAGAGTTATTTGATCTCTTCATTCATCATGCCTAAGCTGAAAGGAAACTGCATGGAAAATTCAGAGCTTTTGTCTTTTATTTCTGTAAATGCAAATACTTCTGAAAAACACTTGAGGGATTCAAAACTGGACCTTACAGATTAAGGATTTCTTATATACTGTTTGTTATTTTTTTTTTTTAAGGAATTAAATTAGCTCCAGGAAGTTCAATTGCTGTTGCCTTGCTAGTTTGTATCACCTACTGTTGCATGTTGAGGTTTGTTTTAAAAAGCCAACAAACAAAGATTAGACCAAAACCAATTCAAGAAAAACTCCAGACCCACTAATAACAGAAAAAATCTAAAAACAAAAAATTAAGACAGGTGCAATTTTGAGGCTAAGGAAAGTAGGCAGCCCTGGCCTCCTGTCTGCAACTGGTGCTGAAAGGCTTTCCTCAGACATGCTCCTTTAATTCTATATTTCTCTATGAGGCTTCATTTTGGCCTTGCATTTATCTCTAAGTTAGAGCTAGAGCCCTTTCTGAGGTACAGACAAAGTCCATTTTTAGGTCATGAAGTGAAATACTGGTGAGGATAACAATAAAAAAGTTAAAATAATCTTCATACATACTATATAGCAGGTCAATCTTTACTGCTTCTTTGCACCATTTTAATTGCTGGTATTTTTATGGAATGATGGTTTAACTATCTTTCCCAGTCTTAGCAAGGAACAGACAGAAATTTAGCTTTTAATATGCTGAAATTGGTTCTTCTAGGTAACTGCTTCTATTTTTGACTCTTAAGTTTGTTCAGGTATCAAAATTTTAAAACCTTTTTCTTGGTCTCCTATGAGGCAATTTTAGGATTGTATTTCTAAAAACATTTAGGTTGAAAAATACCTTTAAAATAATGGAGTTGAACTGTTAACCCAGCATTGCCAAGTCTACCACTAAACTATGTCCCCAAGTGCCTCATCTACACATCCTTTAAATATCTGCAGGGATTGTGATTCAACCACTGCCCTGGACAGCATCTTGCAATGCTTGACAGCCCTTTTGGTGAAGAAATTTTTGTTAATATCCAATCTAAACCTCTGCTTCCATCTAAACTGAGGTAATTTTTTAATTTGTTGCCTAGGAGAAGAGATCAACCCCTGTCTCCTAGCGCAGGGGACAGGGTAACAAGCTCAACAACTGGTCTTACCATTAAAGAGGCAAAGAAAGCATTAGTGACCTCAGCTTGTTCCTCATTCTTTGTCATGTGTTTTCTCCTGCATCCAACAAAGGATGGAGCTTCTCCTTAGCCCTACTTTTGCTTCTGATGTCTTTATAGAGGTGTTTTTTATTGTCTTTTATGGCAAGAGCCAGATTAAGTTCTCATTGGGCTTTGGCCCTTCTACTTTTCTTCCTGCATAACCTCACAACATCATTGTAGTCATTCTGAGTCACCTGCTCCTTCTTCCAAAGGTCATAAAATCTAGTGTCTTGAGAGACTGGAATGCTATTTCACCATCATTATGGTCTGCATGGTCTACAGTTTCTACACCTGAATTAGTCTGTTAATATTTCCTGTTTTCAGATGAATGACATAACAAACTACTAATTCATTGTCTTGTTCATGGAGGATTTTCTTTTCTGTGTGTAAAAAAAAACAACAAAAAAAAAAGCCCTTTTAAAGAGCAGGTTGTTGTAAAAAGATTTATTTTTTCCCTGCCATCCTTCCTTTAGTTGTCAGTTACATTTGAGAATTATGATTATGAACTAAAAGGAACTAATTAATTTGCAGGGTGATTTTGTGTATTCATGGGCAAGCTGTTAAGACATGAACCAAAAATTAATCAAAGTTAGTAGAGAATTGTAATAGAGTTTCTCTTTTGTGCCATGAAGCAAAAAGTCTGTCTTCTATTATAATGAGCTGGTAATTAAGTTGAAATTTGAGACTACATAAAAGGAGAATGGAGGGAAAAAACAGTCTTGCTCATGAATTATTTAATTTGACTGGAATAAAATAGCTTGTATTTATATAACAGTTGTCATGTTAAAACCAAATCTCAATACTGGGACTGAAAATGCTCGGAGACTTGTAGGAAGAGTAATCCAGTGAGCTTTGACGGACAAGATCCGAGACTGCTCTAAAGAGCTGGGATGTATGTTCTGCATTTACTGGCTACTTGGGTAACAGGCTTCCATGGCTTGGACCCTGGTGCCCTGTTCTGCTGTAAAGTGCAGTCCTGTAATGCTGCTCTTGCCTGTAGTAGCATTTAAGTTTTGTAAGGCTGGCCAAGCGGAAGAAAGAGCACAAGATAGGGGAACTTCAAAATGAACTCACTGAGGTGGTGTAGACTTTGAATCTGCGTTCATGGGTTGAGCAAGATGAAATGCACTGATGCGCACAGGCGGTAAAGGGGTGCTGCGAAGCCCTGCGTGCTGACACGTGCCAGCTGCGCGGGCAGGTTCGTGCTCCGGCCCCTGCACGGCATTACCTGTGGACTGAATTTGGCAATTCCATGTGTCTGGATAGGGTGATCCGCTGAGATGCTGCGGATTGGACAGACGTGGCAGAGTCCTTTGAAACCCAGAGGCCCTGTGAGGCCGGCAACACAGGGAAGCAGTGAGGTCAGCAAAACAAAATGAAGGCGTGGGAGGGTGTGACATTCAGGCCCGAGTTAGATGAGCTTTGTGTCTAATCATAAAGGCTAATTGCCCTTAATGAGATGCTTGCAAGTGAAATACCTAGGTGTCCTGTGTTGCACAGCTAGTTTTTTTCCATTGGGCCCAGAAAATATTTCTAGAATTAAATGTAAAGGTAAAACTTAGCCAAAAGAAATAAGAGTTTTCTTTACAGGAGATACTTCTGACCTGCTGCTATCAAGCTGTTTTAATGCAGAAAGATCAGGAGCCTTCTCTTGTTTCACAAGTATATTCTTGAAGCTAGCCCAATGTGGGTTTTTTTTTTTCCTTCATGTACAGTGCTTTGGAGAGTTTTTAAAGTTTTAAATGGAGCTTAGTTTTTCCTTGGATTTGATTTGAAGCTGTTTTCTGAGTGTAATTTGACTTCAGAATGTTTTCCCTTAATGCAGGCTGCAGTGCTCCTTACTGCCTGTAAGAAACAACTGCAGCATATTTACAAAGTTTTTATTTCTTTTATTTTAGGTCTTAAGCATCCAAGTGAAGTGTTACCATGAAATCATTACTATTGGTTACAGAGTCTACCACTCATATGATTTACCATGGTTTAGATCCCTCAGCTGGTGAGTAGCAACCCAGAACATCAATAAACCAGGATGTGATACTTAAATCATCTCCTTCCTCACCTGTTTTGGTGGAATGACAGCTTTGTGGGTCATGTGCAGACATAAAACTTGACTTATGTCTCTAATACAGAATTTTGCAGTTGTATTCCCCCTGTGAACTTGGACAAATCAGTTGGCATTTTAATACTTATTTTTTTAACTTGTTATAAATAAATCCTTGTTTGTTTGTTTTGTTTTTAAGAATTGCATTTAACAGATACTGTCTTATTAAAATAACTGTTAGATGTTGCGTATTGCAGGTACTTTTTGCTGTGTGTGAACTACTTCTTCTATGGAGAGACTGTAGCTGATTACTTTGCTACATTTGTGCAAAGAAGAGAACAGCTGCAATTCCTCATTCGTTACCACAGATTTATATCTTTTGCACTCTATTTAACAGGTAAGTGCAAGAAATCACAAAAATGAAAGAACTTCGTGCTGCATTTACTCATTTAATTTCAAAATATTAATTTTTCCCCATAATAATTTAAAATATTAGTTGTTCCCCAACATTATGCACTTCTGGTTTCTTTTTCCTCTTAATGCTTGAGGAAATTGAACGTTTTTCCTGTGAAAAGATGAGTACAAATTTTGCATTCACTGAGAAGAAGAAAGCAGCCTAAACAAGGGGATGATCTTGAGACAGTTGAGATAATAGTGCTCAAAATAGGTTGGCAAGCATTAATTTTGATTGCTGAAGAACTGGTGCTATTTTGGCAGGCTGTAGAGATTACTTCTGTGTGTAGTTGCTGTACTGGGTTGATTCTTTACTGTGTAAGTGTTCTCCTAGGTCTCCAGTAATAGGATTTACTAATATATTTTCTAACTGATTAGTCAAAATGCCTGAGTCTTAATTTTGTCTGCAAGATATTCAGATACTTTCCTCATGGAAAAATTTCCTCCCTGTCCAAATAAAAACTTTTAAAAAGGCTTTTTTTCTAGGAACATGAGACACAAGTTGGTACTTTTTTGGGGTATTGCTTTGTGAATGTGAAAATATGTTTTTTCAGCAATGCAGTGTAGCATTAAATTAGCTGAAGACTC
Source organism: Vidua chalybeata (assembly GCF_026979565.1). NCBI lineage: Eukaryota > Metazoa > Chordata > Aves > Passeriformes > Viduidae > Vidua > Vidua chalybeata. Next base: position 8,756,671 of record NC_071533.1, on the reverse strand, counting down.
AGATTGGTCTAAGGGACAGGGGCCTGCTATGCTACAAATATTTCTAAAGTATACTGAGAAATCTGATCTTTGTGATGATCTGTCAGTTTTTCTTTTGTTGTTGTTGTTTTTTTTTTTTTTTCTTAAACCAAATAGAAATTCTGCTCAGTGCTTAGATCACAAACTTGAAACCAGCTTTGCAGAACTTGACCTTTTTCAGCTGGCTTTGGCTTGGGGAAACTAGCTTAAATAATGCCTTGTGAGCCGGTGAGGGGAGACATGAGACAAGCCAAGCATGAGCAAAAGGAGGAGGCAGAGCATAGCAGAGCCCCCTGGCGTTGACATTGTGAGGTCACTTAGGGGCTATCTCCAGGATTCAGGGTCTTTTGAGGGCCTCTGGCACCCTGTTGATGCAGGAAGTTGCCATAGGAGAGATGCAGCACTCAGCCACCATTCTTTTTGGTCAACTGAATTCTCAAACATCTGTGCTTCACACTTGCATCGCCTGCAGTCATATGCCTGTCTGGGGGAAAGGGGCAAGTTGGTCTTTTCCTTTCATTTATTTCTGTTAATTATTCAAAACTAGTTTGTTGATCTGGCTTTCAAGTGGTTTTTAAAAGAGATCATCACTCTAATGTTGGCTAAAACTTGATGTCCACAATGTGACCTTGTGTGTGCCTAGAGGGTTGTTCTTTACTGATGGTTTACTATGGATGTTCTTTACTGATGCTAGCTAAAGCATAGTTCTTTACTATGTTAACTGAATGATAGTCTTGTATGAGAATAACTCTATATGTACTTTGAATATAAGCCAACACTTCTAGCAGCAGAGGGATTAAAAACTGCTTCAAACTGGTATATCACAGTTCAATGTCATTAAATATAAGAAGGTACAAACTGCACTTGCTTTGTTTTACAGGATTCTGCATGTTTGTTTTGAGTTTAGTGAAGAAACATTATCGTCTGCAGTTTTACATGGTGTGTATTACCCACTTTGCTGTGCTCATTCACGTTACGAATGCCACTAGAAACAGTCATGTCCACATGCTCATAAAATAGTTCAGAAGAGCGGTGTGGAAAGTGTACTTAAATTGAGAGTAGCATGAAATCAAGTCATGCTGGACTGTATCTGTTCACCTTCCAGACGATGATTGTTATATCCCAGGATGTGGCCACTCGGTCAGTACAAGCTGTCCTTGGTGAGGCCTTGTGCATGTCCAACATGATATGTTTCCCTTAGTGACAGGCTGATATGAAAGAGGTTGTTGGAGAAGGGGGATGCATCTCCCTGACGGGTCTGAAGCCAAACAGTACAGCATTGTGTGGAAAATGGTTCTTGTGACTCAAATGTTGCTTTCTAGAGGCCCCACTGAAGTACCATGAAGGGTCTTGATCTTAACCCCTATGTGAAATATTTATTCTGTGACATTTCACAGCTGTTCTGGTCTTTTGCTCTGCAGTGTCTCAATAGATCATTGATGTATTAAAAGAAACCAGCATTCTCATCTCTCATATTTGTCCACCTAATTGTCAACATAGTAGCTAAGCAACAGCATGAACCTTTTTCTTATGTGTATCTTATACATTGAAAACTAATTCTGTAACATTACAGGTTAAAACCAAAGCAAACACCCCACTGACAACGCCCCACCTCCCACGTCTATGTAGGAATGATTAGAAATCACAGGGAAACAGCAGTGCAGTACAAATCCTGTCTTGAAAGAACTTGAGCAATCAGGGCATTGCACAATTTAAAGATTTCCTAAAGCTCTGGTAATGCAGTTAACCCTTCTGTTTCTGCACTGCTTTAGGTAGCATTTTGCCATTGAGGACCCCCAGTTCTAGACCAGGACTTAACTGAGCCTTATAATAACATGTAAAATAATTTTTTACTCAAAATAATATACCCTGTTTGTAGGAGAGTTTACCTGACAGTGAGATGCAGTTTTTCTAGCCTTTCTCTTCTAATCTGAAAAAAAAAAAAAAAAACCCTCCTCATCTTCAGATTGGCACAACCTAAATATATTAACTTGCCATGATTTTTTTTTCCTTTTTCCTCTTCTGGAAAGAAGGTGAAAATGTGTAGTGTCAGTCACATGACTTGGCGTCTTCCCAGAAAACATGAAAATGTGGCTACCCAGGAATTGTAACAAAAAGGAGTGAAGCTATATATCTACTGTGTGGCAACACAGTGTTTAGGAGGAAGAGGAGAGTCTATCCCATCCCTGGAAGTGTCCAAAGCCAAGCTGGATGGGGCCCTGAGCAACCCGATGTAGTGGAAGGTGTCCCTGCCTGTGGTGAGGAGATTGGAACTATGTGATCTTTAAGGTCCTTTCCAACCAAACAGCTCCATTATTCTAGTAGCGTAGGCATTTGGGCTTAGGTGGTGTTCCAATGTCACTGTAGGAACGCTAAAAACTTTGCTGCAGAGCTGCATTAATTAACCAGCAGGTAATCTTTCCAGTGACCTTCTGTAATTTCTTGTAGCCTCCCCCCCACCCTACCTACCCCTCCCCACACACCTTTTAAGGCTTCTCAAGTTGTCCTATCTGGAAGTAGAGTCTGGCTGCCATATGTAAACACATGTGATAAGAGAATTAAAGAAGTAGGATATTTTGAGTGTAAATGGCTCAGACATTTAGAGTGCTTAAGTTTGGTATATCATGAGAAAACTACCAGTTCTTGATTTAAAAGTGTTTGGAAAATAAAATTTATTGCAGAATCTTTACTGGTAACCTGTTAGGAAACCACTTTATTGTACACTGGCTCTACAGATTAAACATCAAGTACATACAGTTGTACTGAACTAAATGATTGTTTAAATGACCATGCCCTTAAAAACAAACACTTCATTTTTTGCCAATCCTGGGAATTTTCATGTTTCATAAGTGTATTCTGTTATGAGTGAGATCCACATATGTGTAACAGTACTCTTTCATGAGTAGTTCCTTGCCATTTTATTGTTACAGTTCTAACATGTCTGTTATATGTATATACAGAATATCACATTGCTCAAACTTCTTTGCTGCTTTCATGCCAGAGGTGTATGTCTTATTAAATCAGGTGTTAAAACTGCATGTTAAAAAATTCTGGGTGGAGGTAAGTGATGAAGAGACCTGCTGAAGTTTCAGAACTTGCTTCAGAAAGCCAGCTCACTTGTGATATACTGTATGCACACATCTCTTGCATTATCACTAGAACTGGTCTTCCCAGGGAGCTCCTCAGTAGCTCCTGTAGCTGATGTGCCAGGATTTATGGAGGTCTATGGGTCGGTGTTTTCACTAACTGTTGTGTTGTTGCATTGTTAACAGTTCGCATGGACTCATGTCACTTTGCTGATCACTGTAACTCAATCTCATCTTGTCATCCAAAATCTCTTTGAAGGCATGATCTGGTAAGGGGACAGTAACAAACTGATTTGTACCTCTATTGTATTGAAAGGTTGGTTCTTTTGCATAGATCTGGTTAGGGAATAATTGTGGGAACAGTTAAGCAGGACAAATTATAGGAGTATTAATGTCTAATTGGAAGGGAAATCAGAGGAGTTGGGAGTGGAGGTAAAGCATACAGGAGAGGAAGGAGAAACTGCTTTCTCAAGATTGACAGAAACAAGTCTGATAGTTTTGAACAATCACTTCATTTACTTGCAGGGAATAGGATTGATTGCATGCTAGGTCAAATAGTTTCCACAGAAACAATGAATATCCAGTAATTCTTTTGCAATTACTTGGGAGCTTCGAGTTGCTCAGAGCTACTGAAGTTGGAACATTTAATTTGAAGTCCCCAATCTGGCCATGTTCCCTGTAGCCTGTCCTGTTCAAATAAATTTTAAGAGTACTTAAAATATTTTAAGACTTTTAATCTTGGTTATGGTTGGGCAACATTTGTGCCCCATTTTCAGTAATACATTAAATTTTGGCAATGCAGTTAAACTTGATTATGTAAAGCCACTCCTCAGAAAGCGGGTGTGTTTTCCTACCCCTTCTTCAGGGACAAGGTAAATTTCAAGTTGAGAAAGAAGGAAGAAGCATGTGGAAGATGGTTTGTGTTCTTCCAAGGACATAATGCTGTATGTTCTCCTCTTCCTGATATATGTACATCTGTAGAGATTATTGCAGACAAGGCACACTTACAGTCAGAAAGAAAGCCCAAAGCCTTTGACAAAGTTTCTATATACAAATACTTTTCATAGTGATTATGTTCATGTGTCAAAAACTGAACCTAGTTGCTTTGCTAGCCTATTATTTCTTATTGCCACTCTTGCTAGACAATTCAGCAGGAGATCAAAAAGTATGACTTTTAGCTTATTAATACATCCCTGCTTTGAAAAGGAGGGGAAAAAACCCAGAGCTTAATAGACTTGCATAACAACTTCAGATGCAGTCTGCATGCAAAGAGCACTTAAAAAGCTGGTCCAAATTGACAAGGGGTGGGGGGGAAAGGAAAGCTGTTTTTTAAAAATTTAGCTGTCATTTAAACTTTTTGAGTAATTTGCTTGTTTTGATATTACCAAAAACATTAACATGTTTATAACTGTTGATTTCCTCTTACCTGTGGTACCAGTCTTTAAGCCTCATAGGAAAAAGCCAGCCTCTTCATGTTTTAAGCTCATGCACGAAAATAACACTTTAACTTGAACTAACATGAATCTGTTATGATCTAGTTTGCCTGAAGACTAAAACCAGTATAGCTAAGTGTGGTTTTCATGGGGGAACAACGCAAACACATTGAGACATAATTCCTTCCAAATACTGCAGAAAAATTTCCCAGAAAGAAATCTGGCTCTTTCAGTTTTTGTCTGGTGTTTAGGTTCAGGCAGTTTTTCTCTGTGAAACTTTTAATGTCTTTCTCTAGGTTTCTGGTTCCAATTTCAAGTGTTATATGCAATGACATTACCGCTTATATTTTTGGATTCTTCTTTGGCAGAACTCCATTAATTAAGGTAGGTGCTTAGCCACTTCCTTGCTAACAAGCTTTTATAATTTATATCCATTTTGTTACTTGTTCAAAAACATGTTAATGGAAAAAAATACTTTACACTGTACTGCATGATTCACATCTTTGCTAAAAAAGCCCAAACTGACTATCCTGTTCTTGAAAATTTGTATATGGGAAACTGGGATTAATGTGAATGTGATATTGGCATTACAGGATAATACAGTTTGAGCCTATTGCATCATCATTTATAATTGCATTATTTTTGAATTTCAGATGCAGGTTTGGCTGCATACTTACTGAACAGAAACTTTTTTGAAATAAGCCACTAGGTCATATATACCTGCTCCTCTTGTTGACTGAGAAGGGCTCAAGCATGAATCTTCCTATTCTGGTAGAATATACAAGACCCCACAGAAAGCCATGAATTATTTTCATGATGTCGCCATGTTAACTTTTGAGGATTTAGTTGGTTCTGATACTTAAATGCTCTTAAATTGAAAATGTGATAGGATTTGGTGACAGCTTGGCACACTGGTCTCTCTAGTTATTTGCTGTATTAGTTATCCAGTCTGTCTACAGAAAGCTGTTCCCTCCTGAGGGGCATCCCCAGCAGTGGTTGTGTCACACACAGATTTCTGGCACTGTCTAAATGGGCACTTGCTTGCAGAGCTCTCCAACAGAGCTGAGGTGTGATCATGCAGGTCTCTCAGTCTTTTGCTTGAAGGGAGTTCAGCTGCTTAATCTGGGTCAGATGCAGCCAGAGGCCAGCAGCAACCTCCAGACAGCAACAGCAGATGGGATGGGAGCTCTCCCTTCCCTCAAACTGGCCACTGGCACCCACCAAAGTGTGGCTTTTCCCCACCTTGCCTGGAACAGGTTGTGGCCATACTCTTCTATTTATCACATTCGGTGGCTGCAGCTGCTGACATTCAGTATTTCACACAAACCTTTGAAAAGCAAAGTAAGAGGTTAATTTCACAAACAAGATCAAGAAATACAGTAAAATAGGGTGCAATGGTTTAACTGATGAACTAACACTATCTCTTTTGTGCCTAGCTGTCTCCCAAGAAGACCTGGGAAGGGTTCATTGGAGGCTTCTTTTCCACTGTTGTATTTGGATTTATTGTAAGTAAGCAAAGGACACTTATAGAACCAAAGAATGGTCATGTTTGGAAGGGACCTTTAAGATCATCTCATTACAATTCCCCTTCCATGGACAGGAATACCTTCCACTACCCTGGATTGCTCAGAGCCCATCTAACCTGGTCTTTGAACACTTCCAGGCACATGGGAATTTCCTTGTATAGAATCAGTCTTCATATTTTTACTTGAAATAACCAAATTTATCACTAATTTTATCTCAAACTCCTGAAAGCCTCAGGGTTAGGGTGTTTTTTTGCCTAGAGAATTCTGCCAATTCATAACTAGCTGGAAAGGGTAGGCAAGGTTTTAACTTCTACTGAAGAGATCATATTGACCATTTTCTACCATTTCTGTTACAGTGTCTGGAATATTTTTATCTATTAGTTGCATCCCTATTTTGAAATTGAAGTTTATCAATAGCATTATTTATGCCTGTGAAGTAGTCCTTCTGTCTTACATGCTTTATAATGATATTTCTCCTGGAAAACAATTTACTCTAATGATATGCACAGATGATAATACCAGCATAATTGTTGTGATAAGTAATTTGTCAGTAAGTTCAGCAGAACTCATAACAGCCAAACTTAGTAGAGGAGATATTCAAGTTTTAATGGATAAGTGAACTGCCAAAAACTTATGAGTGGATGACATTTTCTGATTTTATAATGCAGAAGATAACTACATAGAAATCTGAGAGATAGAAAAAGGAAAATAATTTGGGAAATCATCACTAAGCTCATGGAACATCTGCCTTGTTGAGGCATTCTCTAGTTTAAGCAGGCTGATTTTTCTCCATTCTGTGTTTATTGGAAAGATTTTTATTACCCTGAGGTTGTGCTGATAAAGCCATTTACTATGTTTTTTGAATGCAATAACAAATGCCTAATTTAGGAGTTCTTGTTTTGCTTTTTAGTTTTCCTATTTTTTGGCTCAACATCAATACTTTGTCTGCCCTGTGGAATACAACAGTGAAACCAACAGATTTGTGACAGAGTGTGAACCTTCAGAGCTCTTCCAAATGAAGAAGTACTCCGTGCCACCATTGCTTCAGGCTGTGTTGGGATGGGTAAGAGAAAAAAAACAGGCTTTGGTTAAAAATCAAATAATGCTTCCCAGCTTAAATGTGTTTCCAAATCATTTTAGAAGGGTATCTGAATGCTGGTAAAGCTTAACCTTAAGAACTGAATCAATACTATGAGCCCCTCCATTGCTCATACAGGGGATGTGGTCACCCAATCAGAATCACCTCTGGAGTCACCTGAGGGAACCTGCCTGTGTTCTTGAGGGCTGTGTTCTCTTCGTGCTGCGTGTGGATGCCACTTAAGCATTTTGCAAACTTATTTTTGAAGAGCAGCCTTTGAATTTTTTGTGGGAAGTGGACAAAGGCTTGTTATGGCCTGAATTAGTTGCAAGCTGAAGTAAGCCTGTAGAACTTCATTCTCTTTTCGGCTAGTGTGTAACTGCTGTTAGGATTGGCGTTTTACTCTTTTCACTACACAGAATCCTGTGTGCTAGTGCCATTACTTCCAGGCTGTGCGAAAAAGTACTACCAGCAATAGTTACGTGTAATGTACTCTCCAAACTCTTTAAATATGTAAGCTAAAAATGCCTACAATCAAATGTATTGAAACACAGTGTTAATTATTTTTCTTGTAGGAAACGGTGAATATGTACCCCTTTCAGATGCACAGCTTTGCACTGTCAACATTTGCCTCATTAATTGGGCCATTTGGAGGATTCTTTGCTAGTGGATTTAAAAGAGCATTCAAAATCAAGGTAGGTAATGAATCCTGCAAGTCTCTAAGCTTTCTTTTGTTTTTCTTTTTGGATTAGATAAATTGGTGGGTTAGGAGTTAAAAGTTTTTTAAATCCTTCATTGTAGTTGTGTTTCTACTAAGTTGCAACAATGTTTTGGCTGGTTTTTAGTATCAGAAGCAGGACTTAGTTTTATCAGATGTGTGTGTGTGCGTGATATTCTTCAAACTTTGCATAGTCAGCATGTGACTTCAATGCTGGAAATCTAAGGATAATTTGGTTACATAGTTTGGATGATAATTGCTCTTCCAAATCATGCTGCAGAAGTGGTTTAGACAAGCAAGATGTGAGATATTATACTTGACATGAAGGGCAATCTGTAGACACCTCAGAAGTGCTGACAGTGGTTTACCCTTCAGATTTTGGCTGGCTGATTTTTACCAGTGGCGTTGGTGTCACAGGCAGATGCTGGTGTGTCAGGCTCACCAAAGCATGAGATGTTTGGCTACCTTTGCCAAACATCTGCCTGGTAACAGGAGTGTGTACTGGCAAATTATATGACCTGCTACCCTTTGTTTATTGCAAGGTGTGCGCTGTCGCTTGTGGCAATGCTGTCCTTGGCTGGTATTAAATGGCAGCAGGAGTATGGCAAGAGGGCAGCCCCAAATTTCTCCCGACCTTCTTTATGTCTTGGTAGGACTGCTGTAATTCTTACCCTCTTGCTTGTTGTTGTTCATGTTGTTGTTCTGTATGTCCACCAAGCTGGCATGTGCTTTGCACAGAAGTGTGTAAACCTCTCTGCTTGTGCTGAACTCCTGTACATGTGCTTGTACTTAGCCCTCTTTCTCATGCTGATCCCAGCAGCTTGCCCAGCACTTTGCTGGCCACAGCACTCTTGTACAGTCACACAGCAAAAGACTGTGTGAAGAAGGAATTTGGGATGAAAAAAATGCTGCTGAAAAGCAGCACTCTATGCTTAAAGTAGAACATTAAAAAGTAGATTCATTTTAAAACTTCTGGGCCCCAAAGTGATGACTTAAGGACTGTCGGAAGTCAGGGATATTGTGGAATTGCTGCTGAAGGCAGTGCACTCCATGCCTGCCCCACACTGGGCAGGACTAGTTAAACCTGCTGGCAGTCACCCCGCATGACTAAGGTCAGGGTTTTCACTCAGAGAGGACACGAGTGAGTGTGGCTGACAGAAAGGATGTCTGAAGGGATTTTGATTGATAAAGCTGTTCCATAGTCAAGCTAGGTAACACAAAGGTAGTGCATCAAGCTTTGTTTGCATCAGAAATAGTTTTTTTTTTTTAAGTAAGTGATCATTTAAGTAGTGATCATTTTTTCACAGTATGTTCTTTTTATTCTGTTAGATAAATTTATATTGCTTGCACATATTATGTTTTTTAACTATGGTAGAGGATAAAGCAAAAAAGGTCTTAAAGAGGAGAATGATATTCTGCAGAAGCAAGAAACAACAGCCAGCAGCTTAAGAGGTTTGCTACAAAATGACGTGTGTGTAGGCACACAAGTGTTCTCAGTACTGGCATACCTGCACCTGACCTACTACTGTCCTCTTATGCCAAACTGTGGACAAATTGCTGCTTCTCTTCTTTTTCTTCTCACCCCTTGGCTTGCCTTTGCAGTTAAAAACTCCTTTAGCAAAGGAGCCTCTTGCTAACTTTTGGCTCCAGGCAGTGAAACCATGGCTTACTTGCAGCCCTAATGTGCTGCTGCCAAGTGATAACATCATATGTCTGTTTTATGGGAACCACTGACCATCTTTTCTTTTCTTCTTTCCCCTTCTTGTCCTTCACACCCAAAAGGATTTTGCAGACACAATCCCCGGGCATGGTGGGATAATGGATCGCTTTGATTGTCAGTACTTGATGGCCACTTTTGTTCATGTCTATATCACGAGTTTCATAAGGTATGGACTTGTTACAATATTAACTACAGAAGCATGCACAGGAGCTGTGTCATAATGAATGCATAGGAGTTATGTTAGAATAGCAGAGATTGCAGGTTGCTAAATAGGATTTATCCAGTCACTTCAAGTACAGGACTATTAAGAAAACAATGTCCCTGCCTAGGATTTGTGTCAGGTTCAAACTATGCCTGAATGTTTCTGTGACTGCTGTTGAAGGTAACCTGTGTACCTGAAATACAAGAAAGTTTTGTGTAGCAGCCTATCAGAAGTTTTACTAGAATTTACTGATTACAGAAAGGTGTAGGATGGGGTTTCAGGCAGGAGGGTTGTGCAGCATCTCTGCTGCACAGAGCAGCTTTCCCTGTGTGGTTCCTAAAGAAGGAAGTAGGTTTGAGAGACCACAGTTGTTCCCATGAGTTTCAATATTTCTCAGTTTCTTGGCTTGGGATTTTCTGTTAAATATGAAAATGCTATAGTTCAAGAAAGGAGACAACTTCCTAAAATATTGCTCATCTTCCCTGAACCACACCATCACTTTCAAGATGAAATAATGGGAATCACAATTCTCTTATAAACAGACATTTTAGTTGCTGAGGCAGGGGTGGTTCAAGGGGCTAAATCAAGACATGCCCTTAGTTTCATAAATGCATATGGTTAAATAATTATTAGATACCTTATCAGCAACAGATTCTTTGCCTTATATTTGGTTCATCTTAGAAGTAGATTTTAAGTGGCTAGCTAAAAATGAGTCTGATATTTAGAAAACCTTGGTTTAATTTGCAGTTTTCTTTACTGACTTGGCCAATTTCCCATTTAGTTCGGTAGTACATAGCTTATCTGGCAGGCAACAGATACTAAATAAAGATCTGCTAATAAAAAAATTGATGACAGTGTTAAAAGATGAATCAAGGAATCTTACTTGTCATAAGCCTTCTTAATATCCCCATTTGACAGCAAATAGAAATGCTTTTTAGTTTCTGTTTATATTTAGCTAAGAGTATGCTGGCCTGTGCATCCTGAGGAGACAGACTGGGAGAAATCTGTAATTGGTGTCCTCAAGAAAGGGAAGGCATTGCTTGGGCAGCAAGAAGAAATCTAAAAGACTCATTAGAGCTGAGATCACTAAAAAAAAATTATTTTATTCTTTTTTTCATTGACAGGGGTCCAAATCCAAGCAAATTACTGAAACAGCTGTTGATACTTCAGCCTGAACAACAATTAAGTGTGTATAAAACCCTGAAATCTCACCTCGTTGAAAAAGGGATCTTGCAGCCATCTCTAAGAGGGTAGCTTGTCAAAACAGAGGACTAGAAGAAAACTCCATCTACCAGAAGCCTGTGGAAAAACATTGCAAAAATGCACATCAATAATGGCTAAAGGAAGAGTAGTTTCTAGTCTGGAAGAGGTGAATATTTCCTGATATGAATGTGTATGCTATGACTTCCTACTAGCACACTAAATATTTCTTACTCCTAAAATAATTCAAATGCTTAGAAAATAATGGTACACATGCTGTGTGTTTTAGTTCCTGAGATGGATGGGAGCAGTTGTTCTTCAGCACTCAGCCTAACAGTTTGTATTTAAGAAAAAAAATTATGAAATTCACTCTAAGTTTCTAATGAATTATTTAAAGCTGTGTATCTTAGCAATACCTTTTTGGTCTCCAATGGTTAATGAAGTGTAAACACATCAGGGAGGCAGTAACTTCTGTATAGGCTGTTGCCGAAATTATTATTGGCCAGAAAACACTTGTTAGCCTGGTCAAAGAAGTAGTTCAAGCCTGCTGTATCATACTACCTGTATTTACTTAGTTGTTATGAAGATTAAACCTAGCTCTGTTTTTAATTTAACAGCTTTCCTATTAAACCATTTCATGCTTTCAAGAGAAAAGGACATTTATGGAAATACAGCTGGGCATTGAAATACAGTTGGATAGTTTGGACTGTGGAGCTGCTTTTTTTTTGTTGTTGTTAACATTACACATCATACACAAGTGTGTACCTCCAGGAGTAGAGATTACCTGAGCAAACAGAATTATTCAGCCCAATAAACAGATCAGGGAGAATCTAAAGCTTAAGTCCCTAGTTTCCATGGCCAGGTCATTGTCTGAAGACAGTAATTCAAGCCTTATTCCCTGTGCCTCCTAACTGCTTTGTAGAATTGGGATATTTCTTTCCTTTTAAAAGCACTTTGAGGTCCTAAGTAAAAAGTGAGGTTTAAGTGTGTTACTCAGTGAAGGCAGAAACTTTTATCTCATGAATGTGCACAGTGCAAGATAGGATGTGTGGTTCTTCTGCTGTGTGTTATTTATTAAGAAGATCCTCAAGTAAGCTTGGGTAACCACAGAGGGGTTTGAATGGAGAATTTTTATAGAAAGCAGCTATTCTCTAGACTTAGTGGGATATATGAGGAGAATTAATGCTCTATTATTCTCAATCCTAGTTGTTTTACAACTTTTTTCATCATGTAACATGTCTTGATGCAAATAAAAATATGACCTTTTTTTGAAATGACAAAAATTACTGCTGTACAAACAGAAAGCACAAATGCCAATTTTGTTTTCATATACTGTAAATTGATACAATTTCATTTTTCCAACTAACTGTAAATAAGTTTCTCCACATACAGATGCTGTATCTATGTGTGTATATAAATTATTAGAAGATGTATGTATATATATTAAAGATTAAAATTTAAATGGTTGGTGCTACTTGAGGATACAACCATGGAGAAAATCACTTGGGTGAGTGATAAGATGTATAAGTAGAATTCAAACTGCTTTTTATTGAACAGCACGTAGCTGAGACCACTGTGTGTTCTGTTTTGCACCTGGGCTTGTACAGCTTGTGTATGGAAAGGCAGCTCCTTGTACATTCAACAAAATCCAGTTCTAAAGTAATTCCTGTTGATGTCAAATATTGACAGAATTTAAATTATGTCTGACTTGGAGATTGTAGTACTGTACTGAAGGAACACTCCAAGAGGTGAAAAACATCACCAGCTGCTTGTCCATCAGCTCTGCAAACTTGGCTTATTAGTTGGAGGGGACTGAAGTTCAGCCCTCACTCCGGATACAGCATAACCTGAAGTTAAAAGGTATCACAGCTACCTTTGGAAAGGTGATTTAAAAAGAAGGGAAGAGAAAATGTGAAGGAAACCAAAGTAGAATATCTTCAAAACTAGCTTCTAGATGAGGCTTTGGTTACGTATGGGACTCGGATATATGTTATGATAAAATGCAGCCATACTGGAGCTAGTATATCTTTATCCTGGGTATTAAAAAAAAAATCTAAATATTTAAAAATTATATAGAGATTATATATGTTAAAGGATAATTGTTACTTCAGAAACTTGAAATTTTTAGTGTAATTTTATAGCATGTACAATAAGGAAGTTAAAATATATTTTAGTATTTAATACAACAGAGCATTTGAAATTAATTGCTGTCTGTGTGCACAATAGAAAATTCAACACTGCAATTCTGCTTTTCAGTGTTAACATGAAGATGGGATCACCTGTGAACTCACTCATCAATTTTCTAGGTAGAGTAATAGCTTCCTTCTGGTTTAGGCTTGGTGTAAATATGACTTAGCAGGATCTGTTACTGTGAAGTGACATTTATGCTTGGTTACTATAAAGAGAATTTATCACACTGGCTACTTCTGTTAGTTCAAGCATTGCAGCACGATCAACAAGGAAGTTAACTTTTTACACCAGTGATTCTTTTCACTTGCACTTTTGTCCCAAGTGTCTATAATTACCTGCTGACCAAAAAAGAAAAATGTATATTCTGTAAATATTGTAAATGGTATGAGCATTTAATGTCAGTTTTAGTCTGACTGTTTCAATCTTTCATTGAAGCAGGTGTTGTAAAAAAAATAAAATTGGGACAGAAGTCCTCTTGTCTTTTATTTCCTATAGCATGTATCATGGGTGGAATTTTTCTTAACAAGAATTTATATTCCTTTGATTCCTTACATTTGTGTACTTAATAGAAAGTCTGCTATTAATTTCCAACCTTTTGTCCCTCCAGACTTCAGACCATCTGTATCTGTTGCTGAAAATTGTACAATGTGCCTCATGTCCAAAGATATGCAAGCTTGTCATCTTTTCCTAAAGGTGCTCACTCCAACTATACTGATATAGACCTATCACTATTCACTATTTGTGGTGCTGATGGGGTGGCAGCTGGCAGCTACCTCTCCCTGCTTTACTGTTCCTTCCCTTTTAAGTCTTGGATTTGAGGCCCTTCACCTCCTCTAGCCTCAAACAAGCCAGGTAAAAAAATGCATCTTATTTCTAAATTACACAGAATGTAATACCTGTTAAACACTCACCCTCAGCCAACTGGATGTGTGCTGGGCACCTCCTTGGGTTTTAGGAAACTTATGAAGAAGCATAGAGCTTTCCTGTGGTCTGTGTCTGCTTCCTAATGGTCTTCTGAGGAAAGCAAGGGGAAAATTAGCAGTGAGTTTTCTCCTGCTAGACAGATAATGTTTGGGGCTGTTACTCACACAGAATCCTTTTGTCTAGCTGGTACTACTACCTAAGTTGAAATTTCCCTTTATCTTGCAAGTAGTTTCCCAATTATAAAATGGATATTCAGTTCCTTGTTTAGCAATTTCAAATTGCGTGAACTTTAGCCTGAGTCCTGTATCTGACAGGATGCCAGAAACAGGTGGGAATGTGTCACCCATAAACACACACCAAATTTAGGTTGGAAAATACCCTCAACATGATCGAGCCTAGCCATTAGCCCAGCACCCCAAGTCCTCCATTAATGTACAGCTGAGTATTACAGGCACTGGGATTTGTTCATTGGATGCATACTTCACCCTGACTTCTCAACACTCATGTTTGTTCCTTGGTGAATTAAAGGGACACGTTTTGATCCCTAAAGGAACAGGTGACAAAGATTGGTATGATAAGGATTTTGTTAGCATACACATGCCCTTTGCAAGTGATTGTGTAAAGGCAACATATTTTCACAGGGAAGTCAAGGTTTGGCCCTCTTTAATTGCCACCAAGTGACTTGCACTTGTCTGTGTCAAGGTGCAATAGAAGCAATTTGCTTCCTCAAGCGGGTGCTGCTCCCATGTGAAGTGACTGGGCCAGTTGTCCCCAGCTCAGCAGGAGCTTGAGTTTTGAGCTAGTCCCATGCAGTTTTCAGAGCAAGAGGCTGGATTTTCACTTCTGCTGTTGGGACCCTGCTCTTTGATTGCAGGAAGTGAAATCTGCTATCTGGCAGATATTATGCACACCTCTAAAGAAAACATATCGAGAGCTCTTATTGCCCAGTAGTGGCTTATATTACCTAACTGGGGCTTATCATTGGAGGTTGTATGTACTTGAAGGGTGTGTATAGCTCTGCATACTTTGACCTTGTTTCTGATGTGACAAACTGATACAAGCATAGGCTGTTCCAGGATGGAGCAAGCTCTGCCAGACTCCATGTTGTGTCATGTCCAGCTGCACAAAACAAGTTTCTGACTTCAGATGGAAGCAAACTTACAAGATCATGTCTGTTGGTTCAGCTGGTCCCATGGACACCAAGGATGAGCCAGCCACATCCTTGAGTCCAGTGTTGTCCAAGTGAGGGCAAGCCTGTCCCAGCCATCACAGAGAGCAGCACTGGCCAGGCTAGCTCAGTGCCACCACACCCACAAGCACTGGCCATGCACCACCCACTCCTTCCTGGGAAGAGCCCCCGGTGCCTGGAGTGCAGGCAGGAGCTTGTCTGATGTCCACACAGCCCCTTTGTGACAGATCTCCCCTGTCCCTGGCATGGAGGCAACAACAGTCCCTGTTCAGGAGAGTACTCAGGGCTGTGTGCAGAGCATTCTTTGGCAACCTCCGGTGAGTGCCCTGCTCCCAGCGCCAGGCAGGTGCCTGGAGATGGCTGCTCTGAGCCTCAGCAGTGTCCTCTCAGAGAGTGACACGGGGAAGCACAGCAGGGATGGATGCAGAGCCAGTGCCTCAGGCATCTGGCTGTCCCCAGGCCATCCTGCTGCCAGACTGTTCTTGGCCACGTCTTTGTGACACCAGTCTGTGATTCCTCTTCAGACACGCTATAATTAGATCTGTTTTATCTGTTTTACAACATATATTTTGCAAATAGACTGTGTTTTATATGTATTTGGGTGTAATATGTTATAATTTTTCTTAAAAAAAACCTGTCAGTTTAGCCCAATTACCTGAGTTATGTGCATAAAAAATATTGATTCAAAACCAAAAATAATGGTTTTATATGGTCTCTTTTCTCTTCCATTAAACACCTGCACTGGGAATAGAATCAGGTGCCAGGGCTTTGTGATGAGGGGCTGCAGCATGCCCAGAGACCACTGTAACACCGCAGGGCCCCGCTCCGGCTGTGGGGGGATTGAAGGAGCGCAGAGCCCTGGGGTGCCCACTCTCAGGAGAGCACTTCCCGCAGGAGGCTGCATCTCTCCTGGAGCCCCTGGCAGCTCTGCAGCAGAGTGTCAAAGACAGACATGGAGAGCCGTGCTAAGAATGCCAACTCCCAGATGCACAGGACTCTGCTGAGCCTGGACTGGATGTGCCAGGTGAGGGACAGGGCAGGAGGGACAGGCCAGCTGTGAGATGGGGCTACACAGAGCTGGGCTTGCTGGCACTGTGAGGGATGCTGTGCCAAGGCAGCTGCCTCCATCCCACTCCTCTTCCTTCCTGGAAGGGGCACAAAGGCAGCCAGAGGCAGCACCTCTGGAGACCCAGCCCCAGACCTCACCCCTCAATGGGGACGGGCTGCCACTGCTTCCATGGAGCTCTCAGCATGGCTCTCAGCACCCAAGCATCCTGCCAAGCAAGAAGAGCCCTCCTCAGTGGCTGCAATGGAATGGCCAGGCCTGGCCCCAGCACAGGGCTCTGAGGAGAAATGCCACCCTGCCATGGCAGCAGGAGACACTGAAAGAGAACTCCCACAGCAGGAAGAGCAGCTTCCAACCCTGACATGGATGCAGGTCTTGATGGGCTGATGACAGCCTGGCCATCCCGCTGTCAGACTACTCTTGGCCGTGGCTTTGTGAGACCAGCCTATGATTCCCCTTCAGACAGACTATGATTAGATCTGTTTCATATTTTTACTACAAATACTTCACAAATAAAATTTATTGCACATATCTATTTAGTAAAACTGTCAATTTACCCAATTCATCTGAGTTGTGTGTATACAAAAAATTGGTTCAAGCCCAAAAAGCTGAAATAAAGTACAGTTTTAAATTTCACAGGGTATTTTTATTACCTCTAAGCAGGTGACGGCTCCTGCAGGCATCAGAACCATCTGTCTTATAGTTCTTATATCTGCTTAAGGTGTAAGAACTGAGGGATAAAATGGTTTTGTAACATTTCTTCTGTCTGCCACGGAAGATGTGCACAGGCAGCGGGGCCTGGGTTCAGGTGCCAGGGCTTTGTGATGAGGGGCTGCAGCGTGCCCAGAGACCACTGTGACACTGCGAGGCCTTACCTTGGCCTGGGGGACTGAAGGAGCGCAGAGCCCTGAGGTGCCCGCTCTCAGGAGAGCACTTCCCACAGGAGGCTGCATCTCCCCTGGGGCCCCTGGCAGCTCTGCAGCAGAGTGTCAAAGACAGACATGGAGAGCCGTGCTAAGAATGCCAGCTCCCAGACGCACAGGCCTCTGCTGAGCCTGGACTGGATGCGCCAGGTGAGGGACAGGGCAGGAGGGACAGGCCGGTCGTGGGGCTGCATGGAGCTGCCTGGGGGCTCGGGGCAGGGTTTGCTGGCACTGTGAGGGATGCTGTGCCAAGGCAGCTGCCTCCATCCCACTCTTCCTCCTCCTCATGGTCTTGCTTCCCAAGGGTGCGTCACAAGTAGCCAGAGGCAGCGCCTCTGGAGAACCAGGCCCAGGCCTTGTCCCTCCATGGGGACAGGCTCAGACCGCTCCTCCGCCCACAGAGCTCTCAGGATGGAGGGGGCTCCCCAGCCATCACGTAAAACAAGTGGAAGCCTTTGCAAGGGCTGGAGAAAACTGGCCAGGCCCATCCCAGGTGCAGGGCTCCACAGGGGAATGCTATCCTGCCACGGCAGCAGGACAGCCTGAAGGAAAAAAAGCCCCCAAAGCAGGAAGGCAAGGAGCAGCTTGCCTCCCTGACATGGTCTTGGTAGCTCCATGGCAGACCCAGGCGGGTGACTGCCACAGACAGGACAGGATGGGACAGGGGGATGAACCTCTGACCAGGGCCAGCTGCTGCACTGCACCACTGCAGCCCCATCAGCTTCCACAGCACTGTTCCAGCAGCTGCTGCTGCCAGGTCTCCAGCAGGTACTTCCTGGGGGAAGCCAGGTGACCTTTACAAATAACAGAATCACTGAATCACACAGAATCACGAATATTAGGATTGGAAGGGATCTCAGGAAACAGTCCAGTCCAACACCCTGGCAAGGCATGGTCACCTTGAGCAGGTTACACACATAAAAGTGTGGTGACTTTGGAACGTCTCCAGAGGGGGATACTCCACAAACCTCCCTGGATAGCCTATTCCAGGGCTCTGCCACCTCAGTGTAAAGAAGTTCTTACTCAAGCTGGGGAAGAACTCCTCAAGAAATACCCCTCTCTCCTTTCTCACCTTCCAGGGAACCACAATTCTCAACCTTGGGCAGCCATTGCCAACAGGCCTGGAGGGGTTGGAAGCCATTTCGAGCAAGCAGAAGGTGCTGCAGTGGCTTGAAGTCCATGTTCCCAGTGATCCAGAGACCTTGGCCAAGGAAGATGAGGACTGTGAAAACAAGATTGACAAGGAGCAGGCCCATGAGATATTGGAAGAGGACACCACATCTCCAGTGCCCTCAGACATGTGGGAAGACAGCAGCCATAGCCATGAGTCCCGAGACATGTCAGAAGTGTACAGTGACCAAGAGCTGTTTCAACGGGAAGAGGATGAGAGCACAGCAGCAAAAGGAGAGGCTATCAGCAAAGTGCAGAGCACATCTCCTGCCCTGGCTGGTTCCATGGACACCAAGGATGAGCCCTCCATCTCCCCAGCTCGAGCATCACAGCAGCAAGGGGAGGCCGGTCGCGCCACACCCACAAGCACTGGCCATGCACCATCTGCTTCTTCCTGGAAAGTGCCCTTAGTGCCAGGAGTGCAGGCAGGAGCTTGCCTGTTGCCCTCACAGTCCCCTGGGGACAGATCTTCCCTCACAGCCAGTCATGCCACAGTGCAACAGCAGCGACAGTCCCTGTTCAGGAGGGCACTCAGGGCTGTGTGCAGGGCTTTCCTTGGCACCCGCCGCCCACGGGAGCAGGAGCAGCAGTGCCCTGCTCCCAGCGCCAGGCAGGTACCTGGAGACAGCTGCTCTAAGCCTCAGCAGTGTCCTCTGAGAGAGTGACACGGGGAAACACAGCAGGGATGGATGCAGGGCCAGTGCCTCAGGCATCTGGCTGTCCCCAGGCCATCCTGCTGCCAGATTGTTCTTGGCCATGTCTTCGTGAGACCAGTCTGTGATTCCCCTTGAGACATTATGATTAGATCTAGTTCATTTTTATCACACACATTTTGCAAATAGACCGTGTTTTATATGTACTTGTATATAATATGTTATAATTTTTCTTCAATAAAACTGTCAGTTTAGCCCAATTAACTAAGTTGTGTATGTACAAAAAATTGGTTCAACACAAAAAGCTGAGAAAAAGTACAGTTTTAAATTTCAGAGGGTACTTTCATTACTTCTAAGCAGGTGATGGCTCCTGCAGGCGTCAGAACCATCTGTCTTATAGTTCTTATATCTGCTTAAGAAAGACCTCCTGCAGCAGGAGGGCAAGGAGCAGCTCTTGCCTCCCTGACATGGTAGACCCAGACAGGTGAGTGCCATGGATGGCATGGCATGGCATGGCATGGCATGGCATGGCATGGCATGGCATGGCATGGCATGGCATGGCATGGCATGGCATGGCATGGCATGGCATGGCATGGCATGGGCTTCCCTCTGCCCAGGGCTAGCCACAACACTGCAGCCCCATGAGTATATGGCACGTCTGTACTACACTGAGACATCCTAAATGGACAACAGCAGTACGTGGCCTAGCATGAGCTGAAAATTATGAAGTCAGAAGAGTATTTGGAGTTTCCCTAAGGAAGGATCTGGCCTTTGGAGTTTCCCTAAGGAAGGATCTGCCCTTACGCTTTTGGTGTAAAAAATTATTGAGTACATCCTATTTTTGAATGGACCCTCCTTCTCCTCTCTAACAGTTCATCTCCCTTCTTAAGCTCGGTTTGTAAGACTTAAAGAGTGTTAGACTAAATAATAAGTGTGTGCCACTTGCAAACAGCCACACTTTGTGGAGCCGGTTTTGTGACAATTACTCACACTGAACATGCTTTTTCCCTCTTTTGAACAGAGTGGTCCAAAAATACTGACTTGACTTTACTTTTTCCACAAGCATTTCACCGATACCTGAGTGAGGCAGCAGGACCTAAAACCTCTCCCGGCCGGGCCTGGGTGCCACTAGGGGTCCCCGCCGTCCGCGCATCCCGCCGCACTCCTCCTCATCCCGCCCCATCCCACTCCCTCCCCTCGCGGCGGGCGGCGCTGCGGAAGGACGCGCCTGGCGGCCGAGCAGCGGGAGCAGGGGGCAAGGGAGAACTTATCACTCTCTACAACTACCTGAGAAAAGGGTGTAGTGAGGTGGGGGTGAGTCTCTTCTCCCAAGTAGCAAGCAACAGGATGAGCTACACTAGGGGAGACACAGCTTGGGTATTAGAAAACTTTCTTCACAGAAAGAATAGCGAGGGACAGCCAGCCGTGGTAGAGGTCACAGGAATAAAGGGCAGCTTCTACTGGGCAAAGCTGTGTCTCAGCAGACTTCCAGTTGCACCAGGAATACACTGTTTTGAGGCTAGAAATCTGCACGTCCTGATGTGTTTGGGGATTTCAGGATAATCTTGGTAACAGGCATTTTAAAAAATGTTGATAAGAATTGGGTGTTTCAGAATGAGGAGCTGGCAGTGTCAGCTGCAGATTCCCTGTACATCCTAGAGCCCCTTAATTTTCTGGTCAGAATACAGTGCCTTTTGGTACTGTGATTTATAGTGAGGTACCTCCTGCTGCTGAAGAGAGAGAAGAAATTCTTCTCTCTTGAGAGCCAAGCAAGGACCATCGTTCCCTCCACATCCAGCAGCAGAGCAGGAATGCAGCCATCACCCCTCCTTGTCTATGCCAGTGTACAACAGTGGCCAGCTCAGGTTCCAGTCTCCTTCTTGTCTCTAGAGAGCGCCTCTGTACTATGTCAGGAATGAAACCCTGTCTCCTGTTTGTAGCACAATTCTGTGATGGGGAGGTTGTCTGAGAAGGAAACTCCATGGTTAGTTATCCTAAAGGGCAAGGCATTTACCTCCAAAGCTGCACATCCCAATTCCCAGTGCTCTCTCTGTCTTGGGAAGCAATCATGTTTTTCTGATCTCTTCTGGAAAACGCTGTCATTTGCAGACACTGCATGCCAAGCACCTAAGAGGGGAGGATGTGGCAAGCCGTGATCTGGGTTTGATGTGTTCAGGATAAGTAAGGATATGCAGGCTACTCCTCAGGCTGAAAGAGACTCATGTTTTGAGTTGTCCCAGAAGCAGAAGTTGATGAACCTGGGGAGCTTTAATTTGAAAGCTTGTGGGCCTTTGTGTTGTCAAAACCTTCAGGATCAGTTAGCAGGAATCCTGCAGAACACATATCTGGATTTGGAGATTAAAATACTCCCTAACCTTTCTGTTTGTCTGAGCAAAAGTTACTTCAAATGTAATTTGAGATTATGGCTTCCCAAGCATGCAGCAAAGGTTAAATGAAACTCTAGATTTTGCATTAACTGGAGCAGGCTTAATTGAAACATATCGTGTTGATCTGAAAGATTTTTTTTATCTTGATGGATTTTCTTCTAGAGGCTTTTATACCCAGGCACTCAAGCAAAGTGGCCAAATTGTTCCTACCCCATGCAAACAGTACTACTTCAAGGCTAAGCATAGTTAGCAATTAGAAAGGAAAAATTTAGGTTTTCAACTTGGGCTCAAAGATATCTGACACCTTGTTACTAAACAGTTTTTCCCACACCTGATTGACCCTCCTCTCTTCAGCAAAAATGAATTTCCACCCAGTCCCAAGCTAGCTAATTTCAGCTTCAAACAAAAACTAGGGAGGCTGCTTGGCAAAGTGAATGGACGTGAGGGGAAGCTTGTTTCTTCAGCTCGCAGCATCCTTGGCTCTTCTAATGCCAGATGTACTTTCAAAAGCAGCATGTAAATTTGACCTTAGCCTGCTCTGTTGTAAACTGACAAATTATAGTCATTACACAACTAATTTCACATAGCAAAAATACGTGTTTACAAACACTTTCTATTCAAAGGGAAAAAGAAGGCTTAGCTAGAAAAGAAGTTGTTTAAAATCTTAGTGGGTGACGTGGACAGGGGGATTGAGTGCAGCCACAGCAAGTTTGTCAATGACACCAAGCTGTGTGGTGTGGTGGACATGCTGGAGGGATGGATGCCATCCAAAGGGACCTTGACAGATTTGAGAGTTGGGCCCATGTGAACCTTATGAAGTTCAACAAGGTGCAAGATCCTGCACCTGGGCCAGGGCAATCCCAAGTATAAGTACAGGCTGGGCAGTGAAGGGATTGAAAGCAGCTCTGAGAAGAACTGGGGATGTTGGTGTATGAGAAGCTTGACATGACCCAGTAATGTGCACTTGCAGCCCCAAAAGCCAAATGTGTCCTGGGCTGCATGAAAAGTGACACAAGAAGCAGGTAATGGGAGGTGATTCTTTCCCTCTACTCTTTTCTCCTATACGCCACCCTGAGTACTGTGTCCCCAACATGAGAAGGACATGGAACTGTTGGAGGGAGTCTAGAGGACATCACAAAGAACATCAGAGGGTGGGAGCACCTCTCCTATGAAAACAGGCTAAGAGAGTTTGGGTTGTTCAGCCTGGAGAAGAGAAGACCCTGAAGAGGCCCTCTAGCAGCCTTCCAGTATTGAAAAGGGCTACAAGAGAGATGAAGAGGGACTTTTTATAAGGGCATGTAGTGATAGAGAAAGGAAGAATGGCTTTAAAATTCCCATGCCTGGAAGCATTCAAGACCAGGTTGGATGGGACTTTGAGCCCCCTCCTAGGGTGAAATTGAAAAGAGTGCTAGTCTGTAGGCATCACTGTATTTGACCTAATTTTTAAACCAAAGCCCTCTGAAGCTTTGGCTAGAAGACAACATAGTATTTGCCTTCTGCCTTCTCTTAAACAATTTGTCAGCATTGAGGTTATCACGTTTATTCATCTGGTATGCAGCAAATGTAATGCCACCCTTTTTGAACAGAGGCTATAAGAAAAAACAGCTTGTAGATTTCTGATGCTTTTAAGCTTTTTTCTGTGAAAACCCCTGTACAGCAGGACAAAGGAATGGCCTGTCTTATGCAGATGGCATCATCCCTACCCATCAGATCACAAAGTGTAAGTGTCTAGAAGAAAGCCTTAAGTATTTTTTTATTTATTTATAGTGTAGAAATTCACCACAAAAGGTCAGAAGAAAGCATTTGCCAGAATCAGAAAAGGTCCCTTTGTGTACTTCATGGTTGGTTTTTAATTTGTGCAGAGATTTGGCATGTCTTCAGCACAAGGATTCAGGCCACTGATAACACTAACTACAAACAAATTCTTCTGGTTCATTGCTGTTTGGTTTGGTTTTGTGACCAGAGTCTCTGTATACTCACAATATGTGGAAAGGGTTCCAATTGTCTGATAATTTGAATGTTCCTGGGCTAAAAACTTTGGAAACTTGTAAAACAGATTTGAGGCATTTTCGTCCAGTTTCTTTCATTCCTGTCCCTTGTCTGTTTGAAGGGCTCATTTAAAAACAGTCAAAAGAGGAATGCTGCCCAAGAAACACCGGGTTTTCCTCAACTGTCTCACCTGGAAGTTATCTGTCTTTAGCTGTGCTGTAAGACAGAAAGAGCTTCCAATTTACACATTCCCATGCTTGAAAACTTCCACAGGTGAGCATTTATGCTCAGTGATTTTTGTTTTCATGCTACTGCCAGACAAAGATATTTGGAAGATGAGAACTTTGAAAACCTCCCTGGAAGAATCTTAAGAGTTAAGAAGCCAAGCAGTGTAACTGAGCAATGATTTTTATATGATGTAGCCCTTCAGTGTTAAAATTCAAGGCGGACAAACCACCACGAGGGTGCAGTGGTAAGGCAGCCTTTGCTGGCAGTGGCAGAAAGCTTTAATTTGCTGCTCCTGTTCTAAGGGGTCAGATGATCTTTACATCAGCTCAGTAAAGGAAATAATTTTAACATAATTAACTTGAGCTAACACTGAAACTCTTGGGAACGTGATGGTGTTCAATGCAAGAGGAGGTTTAACTTGCTCTTTATCAGGGATGTGATGTTACTGTTTGAATTAAGACAAGTCTTAATTAAACTTGACCTAAGTGAGAACACAGTTGGATGAATAATATTACATTTGCTCAGACTGTAGTTTAGTGTACTTCTAGAGTGGAGAAGGACTAAACTATTGTTTAACTGAGGATCAATATAGCAACTTTTTTTATTATTATTAAATGATGTACAACTTTTCCATTGCTTAAGCCTGGTTCTCATATTCTTCTTTCAGTAACTGTTTTTTGGGAAAATGCATTATAAATCAACCTTGACACCATTCAGATTTGTTCTCTATATAGCCATCAGTAAACAGGTTATTTTATGTTTGTCTTTTTAGATGTAAAGATGGACATTTGTTAGGGGGAGTTAATTATTATTTTAAAAAACACACGTAAAACCCTAAAGCAGAAATCTCTACAGCAAGACTTTTGAGGAGAAATCTGGAAATCAAGTGCATTCACGTAACAAGAGACTGACAGCTGAATGCAGTATTTTGAAAAACAGTACTTGTGTCCTGGACTAAAATACTGGAATATATTTTGGTAGTTCAAATGAAATTTGTCTCCTTTAGACAAAAGGACCAAGCTAGATGCTTTGCCTGCTTCCAATATCTTTAGAGAACAGCCCTTTTTCCTACAAAACCAGGCTAGTATTTTTGAACACTGTCTGATTCAACAAGTACAGTAAGAGAGGAGAGGAGGAAGTTAGTTTGTGTGCCTGCCCCCAGAAGAAGCTGCTTGAAGTTCCACAGAAGATACTGATTCCCTCCCCTCTTGCACTGTCTGCAACCTACAGCTCTCCTGCAGCATCCACCTGCTCGGCTGTGAAACACAGATTGTACCAGGCATCTCCTCTGCAAGGTATTGTAAAAAAAAACCCTCAAAGCAGGGCCAGAGGCTTGAGAATGGGGTGTTTTTTTTTGGGTGTTAGGTGCTAGAGGTGCCATTCTCATGTTCCAGCCACCCTGAAGGCAAGCCTTCAGCCCTTGGCACTGAGGATGGTGTTGCAGAGTCCACCTGCCTTGTGGTCCCACAGAGCCACAAGCACCTGGTCGAACACCCACCCAGCCAAGAGAATGCAGTATAATGCCTAAATTAGCTGTATTCACAGACTGAACTCCCCAAACCCGAGGGAAAGATGACACTTTGCCAGAACTAGCTATTTAAAACACCAAATGAGTTTCTACCTTATGACTTTGTCTAGGTGCAACAACTTGAAAATCAAGTAATCTACTAAGATGCCACATCTTTTTCACAAGGGCATGCAAACACCTCCTGCAATTTTGGGACAGACTGTCCTTCTGAATTGGTCACTTACACTTCTCACCTGCTCATTGAGCAAAAAAAACTAAACCAAACCAAACTGAACCAACCAACCAAAAAAAAAAACAAACAAAAAAAAAACCACCCCCCCCCCCAAAAAAAAAAAAAAAAAAAGAAGGCTTTTCTGTATTTTGGAAAGAGAATGATAGAGGAAGCAGATTAAAGTTTTTCTGCATGGACTGAGATGACCTGAAATGAAAGCAGTTGTGCAAAATAGCCAACTCTGAGATCTGTTTCCATGATCAGGAAGGAAGACACAGCATTTCCTAACCGAAGCTGGCCAGCCTGGTTGGACCTGCTCAAGCACACAAATCATATTCTTCATGACATCTCCATCAGAAAACACTCCCATCCCCCAAAAGTTCTGTCCCCTTCCAGGCACCTGTCTCTTGCAAGCAGCTCTCACCCCCTGCCATCCACCTACAAAAAAATCCCCTCTGCAGCCTGCTGGACACAATTCCTCTAGCTCTGAATCATTTTGTGCAATTAAGACAAGGTGAGTCTGGCCTGAGCTTAGCCTTCTGGCTGGTAGTAGGATGCTGTGTAAGCTGGAGATGGTGATTTGCTGAGCTGGGGCTACTGTGTGGCCATGTTGCATTGCCCTGGAAACTGTGAGAAAGCATTGCTCTGGAGGCTGCTTCACAAACGGCTGCTGGTGGCAATAGGACATCTGGAAACCACGTGGAAGCTGCAGATGGTGGAAATGTGGTACGTGGGAAGCATGTGAATTGCTCAGTAAGCCTCTAGGAACAGTGATGGAAACTCCTACATGGTAGAGATCTTCCCTGGGTGTCTCAGGAAGGATTTTATCATCAAAACTGCAAGCTAGAGCTTATACTCATGCAAAAAATATCAATGTTATTTCTGGATAGGGAGATTGAGTCACCTTTCAATTTTAGGAATTCTGCTGGGCCGTTTGTGCAACAGAGAAGTAGGAATAGAATGGTAATCATAGCTCATGTAATACAATCCCCTACAGCAGGTACAACTACACCACCAAGTCCTGATGACTAAGCAATCTCACTTTTAATTTTGAAGCTTTGTTACTGCTGGAAAATTGTCACAGAAATGTGATTCTCTGAGTGTTAGGAGTCAGTCATGTGAGACAATATTATTTGAGATTTTTGGTTTTTCTTGCCCTCACCCAGTCTTTAGACAGTCATGGAGGAAAAGACAAATCATGTAACAAAACATTACATTGATTTTTCCCCCCAATTAATATTTCTTGTTTAAGATTGCATATAAAAGTTAAAATCCCCTAAATTAATCCAATAGCGCGAGTCTACCACAAATTCTGTTCTTAGCATGAATTCTGCTGTGAACACAGGAAGTTGTTCTCCACTTTAGTCCTAGTATTTGTTTAAATTTTCTTCATTTTTCCCCTTCAGTCACTGTGCTAGTAGAATCTGAAATGAAGACCACTTCCATAGGAATCTTATCTGCAAACTTGCAATAAGTAGGTTTAAGAACCAGCTGTGATTCCCAGGTGAGGAGAATGAGAAGGCTCTGTATGTGAGGGTGAATCCCTGTGAGGGGAAAGAAGAAGAATCTGGTGAGTCTATATCACAGAGGTTGAAGGCTAGCAGCTTTTCTCCTACAGTCCTTATCTCTGACCAAAGGTGAATCATTTTCATAATAATTCAACATTGTGTCACAAATCACAGAATAAACTAGATCAATTACTTCCTTAAGAGGATAACTGAGGTTTTGGTGGCCAAAGGATTGGCACCTCTTGAAGAGGCTGGAGAATGGAATTACTGCAAAAATTGTTTCTGCAAACATTACCTTCTACCTCTTTGGCTTTAGTAAGAGCAGATAAGCATGGCACTCCTCCTAAAAATGTGATTTGTGGCTTTCCTTCAAAATGGAGAGAAAAATCTCCTTGCATCATTTCTTATTAGGTGACAGGGAGAAGGAACAGCTGAAGTGTTTTCTGCACAGGACCATCTCTGTAATAATTAGAAGCAATTGAATTGACATACATTATTTTCCTCATAAATATCACTTTTTTACCTTGATTTCCCTCCTGTAGCCTCTGCTGGAAAATGTAATGTTTCAGATGTACTAATGGATACTCCCACTAACCAGCTAGGAGAGGTTGTTCAAGCTCTGTTGGCCACTTCCCAGAACAGAGATTTTGCAGGAACTGCCATCTTTTCACTTGGTCGTGATAGTCAGCATTTTATGCTGATGACTCGACAAGAGAATATCCCCGTGCCTTTCTGGTCAGTGCCTGAATGAGGAAATAAAAGCCAGTTGCAGGGTTTGCAGTTTATCTCTTCAGAGGGCACAAGAGGAAATTATGAGGAGAGTGAGCAAATTTGTTGACAGGAAAGACTTGTATTACAAGTGAAGAAATACTCTCAGGAAGAGTTTATGAGTTTTCCAAGTCTTCATTAGATGTTTTGAGAAAGCAGGGTGGTTCATGAAGAGACAAGTGTGCAATAACACTCAGGACTGCCTTCTGTCAAAGGCCTGTGAAATTCTTGAGGTTCCCGTACTTGGTTTCTTACTGCTGACAATGTACAAAGCTGTTGGGTGTTTTGAGGAAGAAAGGATCACATGGTGGAGGAGAATAGATGAGAGGATTAAAATGAACATGCAAGCTAGTTTGTGTACTTTTTGATCAGTTGATTTAATGGGGAGGGGAAAAAAAAACAAGCTTAACATCATGCAGAAAACTGCTGCCTTTCAGACCCAAGTCTTATTTTCAGAGATGCTAACCATCCACAATAAAATAAGTGCACGTGCTAGCCACAAACATTGGGATGAATGTGCATCTGGCAAAGCAGTGTTCAAACCTCATCCTGTGTGATCGGCCATGTGGCTGACTTGAACTTCAGCAGCAGATTACATCAAGCTGCAACCACTTCTTCTGCTTCAGGGGGTAGCTGGGGGGTCTGCTTCATTTTCAGAAGCCAACAGTCTACATCTGGCAGTGGCAATTGGGTGTTGAAAGAAGAAGCCATTCTTTTAGGTAGTATTTATATATAAAAAATTCTTTAAAAAGCGTAAGGAAGCTGATGCCCACATATTGAGCTGTTAGTAGTTTTACTATGGGATATTTGCACATATCTTCTTCCAGAACTGCTTAAGCATCCATTTTGAGTATCAAAAAATCTTATTTGCAAAAGCTGGTTGGCTAAAGTGATGACATAAAAAAGCCAGGAGTCGCTGCTTTCCTCTTGTGACTGAAGGCAAAGTGCCATTTTTACATGTTTAAAGTAGCATATGCTAGTGCACAGATGGACAATGCATAAATTAAGGAAAAGCTAAGATATGCGACATCTTTCTCGTATCCCTGCAGCGGAGGTTTTGAAATGCATGAGTGCACTGAGCAATGGTTGTGGACTGATGGCTAAAGTATTCTGAGAAACTAATTGAGTTTGTAAGGACATCTCATGGTATCGTGGCAACCTAGGTCCAAAGGTTAACACATCTAGTCATTTGGAAAGCATTAGGCAAGTCATTTTAGAGACCATGAGCTGTGTTTTGTTATCCTCAAGACCCTACATATACACCAAGGCTGTAGCTTATCTCTACTATAATTCTACTTCTCTGGGCCAAGGATATCTGGAGCCCTGCTTATTTTAGCCTGGTGTTCTCCCACTCCTCTCAAAAGGCAGGAACCTAAAGAGTGATCCAGTGGAGATGTGGACCCTGTAGACCGGGTTAATATAAGCCCACTGATAAGGCACAGGCTCTTTCCAGGCACGTTTCCCATGGCTTGCTCAGAAGATTGCTTAGCCATCTACTACAGAAAACTCTCATCAAATCCCTTGAGAATCGCCAAAAGTTTGGCTACTAAGAAATATCTTTGGATCACCTTGCTGGCATGATTCTGTTACTCTACTTGGAGGTGGAACTTGTGCAAAATCACTTTTATGTGTGAAATGAAATGCCCTTCCCAGACTGTAACTTGAAGGGAGACCGACGACTGAAGTTGCTGTTAACAAGGCTGCCACAGACACTGACAAAACTTCTTTGTTGTTTCTTAAACCTAGTTTTAT
This sequence comes from Vidua chalybeata, assembly GCF_026979565.1. Classification (NCBI taxonomy): domain Eukaryota; kingdom Metazoa; phylum Chordata; class Aves; order Passeriformes; family Viduidae; genus Vidua; species Vidua chalybeata. The sequence continues at coordinate 8,727,204 of NC_071533.1, read as the reverse complement.
ATTATATGGCTAAGAATATTAGAAGGGCTTCAAGTTGCCTGATTTGTTCATGGTCAAAGGACGGTCAAAGACATTACTCCTCTACCATAAGTTATGTACACATCTAAAAAATCCAGACTCCCTCCATGTATCCACAAGTAATTCCAATGTTGTTGGAGACGGAGAAACTCCAAGTTCTTCCAATGCAACATTAGTGATATAAGGATCTAGCTCTGATTTGGATGAAAATGTAGGGATTTTTTAGGAAAAACATGTATAAAGTGGCTGTAGATATATTAAGGCTAGGAACTAAATGGAAAGTGTTCCTTTTCTTTGCTCAGCAGAGTTGTACAATAAATCCTTTGCAAGACTCTCTGGTCCTTTGGTTACTTCATGAGTTTGAAGCTGTTCTTAGATTAGAGTATCTTCCTAGGAAGCTGCCTGAGTTAGTTTATCTGCAAGAGTGAATTTCATTCCTGAGGTTTTGTGACCACTTTGTTACAAAAATGCTGTGTCTAAAAATGAATATGGTATATGAACCACTTTACTCAGCTTACTTCCAGTTGGAAGATGACCTGTGGCCCTCAGATTTTCCCTTAGTCAGGGGATAAACAAATTTAAGTTCCCAGAAAGTGCTATCTTTATTACATCTAAAATAGAGCAATGTATGGGTTTTAATTTAATCAGTAAATTCAATCTCCCCAAGCTACCATTATGGCTTTCTGCGAAAGCTTATAAAAATAAAAATATCTTAGACAAAAATAACACTCCCTCATTCTAACACCGTGGAGTGTCTCAGTACATATTTGGCACATACTCTGAGGCTCTATCAACAACAATCCGAAATAGACTGATGTAAAAGGAGAATTATAAAAGTAAGTGGTGGTTAGTGTCTGGTCCTGTATCCTCTGAGGCTTCTGACATGCACTCAGTATAATCTACAATGCTCATAAGATAAAATAGTGGGCATTAGAGGCTGGGCAGTGATGCTCAAGGTCAAAGTCAGTTCTGCAAAAGAAATGCATTGAATTCCTATTCTGTTAAACTTTTTCACTCAACTTGATAGCAAAATCCAGCGTTTTCATTCTCCCTCGGATGTACTTAACAGACTACAAGTTTCTTCTGCTACATAATAGTAAAATATATACATATATATATGATTTGTGATAGAAGAGCATTTTGAAATCTCTTGCTGTGAATATCCATAACTTCATCAAAATGAATATGGTCTATGTTATTCTCAGATGTAAGTGACTTTGTGTGAAACCATCTTTCCTAAAATTGCCTTAAAGACTATATTAATACTTAACGATATTCCTCTTGTGGGCAAACCACTGTAAAATGCACTTTTTCAGCCTGTTTGTTTAAAGTAAGACTTGCAGAATGTTAACACCTCCTAACAACAAAAAGACAGCTGGAGGTCTGCAGGACTGAATCAGAAGCACTGATACCCCACTGCAGATGAAGCATGCCATCAACATAATCCTCTTTTTTTTTTTTTTTTTTTTTTTTTTTTTTTTTTTTTTTTTCCAGAGGCACCAGATGGCAGCATTTTTCCCCTCACTGAGTGTGATCTCATCCTCTCAGATTCACTCCTAGGATCATCAGGCTTTGAGGCTTCATAAGCCACAATGACCTCAGCTGAACTGCACCTTCTCTGTTGCCACCTGCTCCTTTTTCTTACTTTTATTGAACATGCAGAGTCACATTCAGGTGTCCTAAACACAATCCAGGCCCTTGAAGTTGTGGTTGCCTTTTGCCTGTGCAGGTCTGAGAGTCTAAAAAGAATCATTAGCATACAGGTACGCAAAAATTTAGACCCACAGAATACGGCTCTGACCTCTAAATTTTCCACGTGCTCTAAGTATTAAGTATCATGAAGTTTACTTGATATTCTTGTTAATTACATGCTCTTTTCCATATACATACATGCACAATGTAATACTTGTCTACAAGCAAGTTTGGCACGTGTTCTTTTCTATCAATGCTTTATTCTTTGCATAATATTTCATTATACACAAGTTATGTATGACAAGTTATGCACTACTAGACTTGTAACTTCTGTTGCAAGAACTCAGTTCTGGACAAATAATCTGAAGCAGAGCAGGGATTTTGAGAACTAAACTGAAAGCTCTGGGTTTTTTTACAGTTATAGATGTGGCCTAAAACTTTGTGGGCTGGGAATTCTGTTATCTCCCCATCCTCTGTTCTGCTTCTTCCCTTCATCCTCATGTTCTTGCTTTCAATGCTGCTTTGTTAGTGGTTTTGTCTTAGAAGAAAAAACCTACACATTATGTCCAGCTGTAACAAACTATTCTTAAATCATCTACCCTCAAACTTGGATTCTGCAGCACTGGGATGCAAATGTTTATTTATTTGAACGATGTGACTAACACTGACAGCACAAGAAAGGCTCTTTATCCAAAGTGGAGCTGGATTGCTGGGCCCCAAGGGTGAAGGAGTAGCACTCCTGGCTGCTGTTTCTTTGACTGTTACTCCATCAGGTTGCTGGGGTTTCTGCTGTGATGACTGTGTTAATGCTTTACAAATGCTATGAGCTCAGTAGTAGACTATTTGGGGATTGTATAATTTATTAACTTCTGGCAAGCAGGCCATTATTTTTCTCAAAAATATGTGTGACAAGGGACTTAACTTTTTTTTTATTTTTCAAATTTCAGCCAAATTCAACATGAGCATCACAGGACAGGGGCACTAGACCCTTGACAGCCCCACTCTTCCTCTTATTTAATACCAAAAACGATCTGTAAACAAGCAAGAAGGAGGGAGGGAAGAGTAATTCTCAGAGGAAGTATTAAGAATCCTGTATGATTAAAACATTAGGCTGTGTAAATTTGGGAAGCAGTGCTATTTTCTTCTGTTAAAAAAAATTCTAATTAAAAAAAGACTAAAATTAATTCAATTTTATTTCACTTTCTTGTAGCAATTTCTTTCCAGTTCTGGATTTGCCTGTACTTTGCCATAAGCTAGTATATGCAAAGAGGACAGATGTAGCTTTATGCCCAAGATGTGTGAAATAAGTGCAATGGAAGTATATGAGCATCTCACCTGAAAGCAGACTGGCATTGCACCGCTGGAAGTCAATTGTGTTAGTTTCACCCTACCCTCTAAAAAAGGAGGCAAAGAAATTTAAATATATCTCCACGTTTTTTAATGATTGATGCAATCCCTTGTGCACAGTTGCTTTGCAAAGTGGAAGAAAGATTAACTGTAAATACTTTCTTTTGTCTAACTATAGCACTGTAATTACTATTTCGCACCTTCTCTGAGAAAGACAAGCGGGTACCTGTGATGAGCTTTGTGAAAGGAGAGATGCTGAGAAGGTAGAAAGAGTGTCTGGTGTCACTCAGTATGAAACATTACAGCTTGCCCTTATTTATTTTGAAACTGTGGCAACTGACCGAAAGATGGGAACTAAAAATAGGAATGCAATGAGCATTAGCTGTGCAGGAAGAAAAAACAGTGTAACTTGGCATGCAGCAATATATGTATCTGGCATAGCCTACAGCTATCCCTGCAACTCCCACTGCCATCCTGGGGGATTTTGCTGATTTCCTGCTATTTATAATGAATTAGGAACAGCACCATCTCTGTTAGCTTTGATTCTTACACACTAGAGCTCTCTCAGATAGGTCCTGATAAGCCTTTACCTAAGAAAGATACAGGTCTCCTCCTACACGTAAATTACAGGGAGAAGATTTTTTGTTTTGTGAAGTGTAGCTGCTATGTACCATTTACAGCCTGCATCTTGTAAGTGAAATAATTGTCGGAACAAGCTGATGGAATCAGTGCTTCCCTTTGCTGCAGTTCAGAATAAAAGCACCAAATGGAGCCAAATTCTGCCTAGCAGAGTTCATTGTGGTTTTGTTTCTAGATTGGCATGGTTGGAGGATGCATATGTAAAAATTCAGTGCATGTTAGCTTTGAATGGACTGAGATAGAGACCTTGGCAGTTTTGTAGCAGAAATATATTTTCCACTGACTCCTGAGCTTAGCCTTCACTCAAGGGGTAGGTAAATCATGTCAGCCTGGTATGTGATAGCAAGCAACCCAACACACATACTTTTCTTTCTGTGTATACGCTGCTATATGATCCATACAAAACATGGTGAGTGCCCTCAGAAAGGCATCCCCTGAAATAAAATGTATAGTTTCATGTTTTGAATCCTTGTAACATTTCCTATATGGCCTTAGCCATAGACAAATATAGTTTTTTTCTGTAGCAGACAGTGACAATTTCAGGTGTTAGCAGGTGATGTGGGACTGGGAGGCTGCAAAGAGTGGTTGGGAAGAAGTTGTTACAATGCTCTATGTCTAAAAAGTAGGCAAAAGTAAGTATTTCATTAGGGGGGGCAAAACAAGATACACATGGAATAAAATTTAAGTTTTTCTTGAGAGACACAGGAATACCAACTGTCTTAAGAGCTTCTGCCACTGATCATATTACAGTTGCTGTGACAGGACTACGGCTGATATACTGTGCGTGATTTCTCTCTTGGTGCCTGTTCTCCACTGACTGTCCTGCACAGAAAAAAATACAGGTATTGCAAAGGGACAGTTGGCTCCATTCCAAACCAAACTATAGCCTGGACTGTTCTCCTGAGCTGGGCTAGATGTTGCTTCTGGCCACAGTGAATTTTGAATGCCTGAAGATGTCTTTAACAAGTAAAGATGGCACTGTATTGTGTAGGCAAGGATGTTATGCACTTTTCCTTGCTTATTTTGTTTTTCAGTTGGGAGAAGTAGGCTTTCTTTGTTTGGAGTTATACTTTGGTCTTCAGTGAGGGATGAAGATGTCGGCTGAAAAAACAGTCATGGTGCTCATGGGTAATTTATAGCAATTTTTAAGTTAGAAGAAACCTGTGATCTCATACTACAGGCTGAAAACCTGTCCATTCATTACTGCACGGCGATGGAATTTGGTTGGGACACTGACATGCCCTGAGGAAACTGAGATCCACAGCATCCAGGTATCCCTGAGCTGGGAAAGGCTCAGTTACGTGTGCTAAGGAATTACATAACTTTTCCTTCTATTATCCTCTACTAGCACAGGCACTAACAGAGTCAGGAAGAATTTTTTGTTCAGTACATTCCACTTGTTCTTTAATTTAATTTAAAAAATGAATCCCACCAGTGTTGGAACACATCATTTTACAGAAAGCAGAAACTCTGGGTTTATTTTCAGCAAGATGTTTCTAAATTCTAAATCATATCTTTAAATCAGAAGTTGTTTTTTTACATATACCACACTTCTTTGCCTGTAATTTAAGTGCACATTTACATCGCTCTGGGTGCAGAGGGAAATCCAGCCTGGGTGTGATGTCACTACAAGACAGAAAACCCATCACCTCTCCTGTGAAGTTGTGTCACTGCTGAGATGTTTCCTGGCCTCATGATTACTGCTGGATTCACTACACGTCTACTAATTTTAAATAGACCTTTTCTCACATAAAACTGAATCCTGACGCTGCAGGTTATGGAGGATGGCAGTGCACCTCTGTGAGCAACCTGTCTGGCTCTCAATATGAACTGCTGTGCCATGCAAGAGCCATAGATCTGCAGGGGAGAGAAAGGAAATACCTTTATGACTTCATGCTATCCATTTATACTCTGAGTCGTTAAAATGATTGCTTCTTATAAAAGTTATCTTTGCTAGCAGAGGAATATGTGGGCAAATGCTCCCTCTGACAATCAGTGTGCTTTGGATCGGACTCAAAACACACATATTATTCAAACTTAACTTTCTTTCACTCCTACTGAATGATTTGCCCCCAAAAGAAACCATCTGACTCTCCATGAAACTGCAGGCAATGGTGAAATTCCTGTCAAGCACTGGAGGTCCAGTGTGCTCCTCAGGTTAATTGTAAATTATTCTGGAACCTGCTAGGCAAAAATGAGATTTTGTTCCACCTGCGGCCCACCAGTGAATACAGAACAAGAGTTTATTGTCAGTAGACCAGATTTATTGCATAGTGTCCTTTCCATCAATGGAAAAATTTAGAGGATCTATTAAAAAAAAAAAAATGACTACACTCCACTGTGTCCAAACATTCAATTTCCAAACAAGTTGCCTTTCTGTTTGTCAGTTTAATTATAGAATTACTTATAGTCGACTGGAAGTTATTTTCTGTAAGTGTTAAAGGACTTACTGAAGGAAAATGAAGAGCAATGGAAGGGCAGAATGCAGGACAGATTAATTTCATATAGCTGTGGTTCAGTTCATGCACACATGTTTAGGTTTTCTTTCAATGGAAATGAAGTTACAGGAGGGGGATGATTAGAACAGATCTCACTCCTTACTCCTTCAGTAAGGACTGAAGTCCCTGAACAAGGAAGTAGGAATTGCACCCAGGTCCTGCAGTTTAAATTAGAAGAAAATAGATCTTGCTATAGCAGTTAAGACAGCAAACTCCACCAGTACATCCAGTTAAATCCACTTTTGCTCAAGCACTCCGCAGGCTAATGCAATTCAGACCCTGTGTCATTCCATTCCTCAATCATTTCATTTCACTTAACCACATTTTGCTAGTCACTATTTGTTTTTGCAACCATAGTGATGAAATATATTTATTGGCAACATAAGCAGGTACCTGGCTTTGTCAAATTTCAGTAACTTAGAACATCTCCTGTCTATAATACTAATAATTGAAATTTAAACAATTTTTGTTCTAGTATCAAATCACAAACCTCTAAATTTGGGATTGGCTAAGAAGATATGAGACTATTTATCTACAGTTCAGTATTTCTGCCAGTATCTTGCAAATAATTTTGTCTGATTTTTTAGGTTATTGTCATTTGGTAACTGTAGTTCATATTTTGATTGAATTTGTGTCTTCTCCTGTAGGACAATTAGAAGTGTAATCTGTTATGATATTTTTATGACAGTGACATCTGATACTTATTGCACTAACAATTGATACTTAGAATATATTTGTTGGCTTATTTTTAAGCTGGCATTTTCCTTCAGTGCTGTTGGAAATATCCTTATAACCAAAGAATTGTCAGGTTCAGAGAAAGTTACTTTCATTACAAAATCCAGTTGCCCCATAACTTTTATTACAGGAGACATCAAATCTTATTTGGCTTTTATTTTTGGGTTTCAAAATTTTTCTCATCATTCTTTGATTATATTTAATTCCCTTCACTTTTTTACAAGTAATCACAGACTCATGAAAATGCATTAATTTTACATTTGTCTCAGATATTTCAGTATTGCAAAATGCTGTATAAAATATGCTCTTAAGAGCCCTTATAAGGAACTTTAATATTTTTAAACTGTGTGGCAGAGGAGAGAACATTTTATCCTCTGTTCTTCATACATCTTAATCACCTTATAATCCATAACAGCATCCCACCCCACTGCTACAAATGTCTTGAACTACCTCAAGGGAAAATTTCCACATGGTCAAAATTCAGAATATTGAAAATCAATAGCATTGTGATGATAGAAATTTATCCTGAAATAGACAGTGAATTTCCAGAAGGAAGTGTGTATGAAAAAGGAAGAAGCTTTGCTGATATATTTATATATTGGTATAATTTTTATTTATTATAAGTCTCAAAATGCCACCACACAAAAAACCTGTTTGGAAAGAGAGGTGTGCTTGAACTTGATCACATCAGTATTACCATGACTGATTAATTATTTGATATAACTGAATATTCAGCCATAGAAATGACACAGTGGAAATCAAAATAGCAATAATTTGTCAGACTGTCTCATATGTCAGTGGCAAAAGGAAAATTCTTAACCAGGTTGGAGGAACTGAGAGGTAGTCTCTAGTTTTTGTCTAAATATTTTTGCAGTGGGTGCCCACAGCTGGCAATCTTGATTCTGGTCCTTCACCTTCCTCCCTCCAGCTCTGTTTGTTGCTGTTTTATTTATCCTTTCCTAAGAAGATATTGAAATGGAGCTAGGCTTGGAACAGGTGATGATTATAATTTCAGCTTGGTTTCAGTTTTTGGCAGCTGAACCTGAAGACTTCTGGAAACCTTGAAAAATATATATGCAAGGGAGGCTACTGAAGCCATTAGTCAATTGGGAAACATCCCCTTTTCCCAACCACACAGAGTGGAATAATGAATAACACGGACAAAACTACCAGTGATGTCATTTGTTGTCACTGTGTCGAAGTTGATGATCTGACAATAACTCAAATTTATGATCTGAACTCTTACTCCTCCCCATTTCCCATAAGTAGGTGTATTAAAAGTCTTATTAGAGAACATGGAATTTAAAACAAGAATGGCATGTGTCCATGGAATCAACTGAAGCATATTGAAGGAACTCCATTTGTTATTAAAATTTAATTGGAAAGATAAGATGCCAGCAAAATGACTGGAAAATGTAATTTTCTTTCGCCCCAGAAATATTATTCAATACTTACAGCATAACAGTACACGTAGTAGATTCCTAAAGGATAATTTCCTTTCTGTGCTGCTCTATAGTGCCTTCCATTCCAAGTACTGCATGTTTCTTTTGTTTATTTTCCTTTTATACCATAAAAGTCCCTTGTCACTCGCTATATTTTGTTAGGATACAAAACAGCCCACTCAGCAATTGTTTTGCATTCACACCTTGCATTTGAAAAGAGGGAAAAAAAGCTGCAGTAGGAAGTGCAGCTGAGGACAGGCAATATAATCTGTCTGTTTCACTCTATGGAAAATAACTGGCACTATTGATGAAGTCAGCTGCACTTCATCCTAAGCAAAGATGGCAGAGCTCAAGTGCTTTTAAGGGAGAGAGAAATAAAACTGGGTAGATTTAAATTGTGAGCACAGGAAGAGGTTAAAGAAGATTTTTTTTCCCCTCTAGTTTTGAAAAATGTTTAGCTTGGAAGATACAATTGATACATGATTTCCTATCTCAGGGAGTGCCACCCTTAAGGCTTACATGTCCCTGGATCATGACACAAAGGTGTCATTGTATATAAGAATATTTCAGGTCAGACATCAAAACTGAGGAGATTGGCACCATCCCTATGTACTTTATATCTAAATTATCCCCCCTTTATCTAAAGCAAAGGCTTACACACTTTTTTCATTTTCTCCGAGCAGTTACAAAGAAATCATATATTAGATTGATCTAAAGGAGTAATAGTGATGTTTTTGTAGACAGGTTCCTACTGACTGTTACCTATTTCCTGAAACCACTGACCTGTGCAGGTGAAAATACAAAATGTACAAATGATGCAAGCTGATGGGGGATAGAGGACACTGATTATTGATGGGGGGATGTAGAACACTGACCATTGCCACCTCTGATTCCATAGCTCTCAGAACCTCTGGAGTTCCTAAGTGACAGACCCAGGTCCTGTTGGTAGAGAGGCCCAGAATTACTCTGTTCTCCTTCTTCATATAATTATCCTATAATTCTTTATGGGAAATCTTCTTCTCATAGAATTCCTTGTTTCATCCTTGAGGAAAGAATGCTCTGTAACTTCCTTCTTTACAATTGGAGGACCTTCCATCAATCCTGCTCTGAGTTACAGCATTTGGCACTGTTTAAAATTATACCAGTCTATTTTTGTGATCCTTGGCAGGGCCAGCTGCTCTTCATCACACAGAGAGGAGTAGCAATTCAAATGGTTATTCTGTCATTGATCTGTAGCTTAGTTTTAGAGGTGCTCCATTCACATCAACAGTTCACTTGCTCCTAATTAATTTGCTCAAACCATCAACAAATGATATCCCTTATTAGTAATCTCTTAAGTGAGATTTATGGCCAGTATTGCTATCACAGCCATGGAGATAAAGGTTAAATCCATCTTCTATGAATCTTTAGTTTGCCTCATCCATTTTACCAGCAGCTTTTATTTTTTCCCAATATTTTTGTTCCTTACATTTTATATTAATTAATTAGAATTAATTCAGTATTGACAATGAAACTCATATTGCAATAACCAATAGAGTCTCCACATTAAAAATTAAGTAGTACATTAAAATACATACAATAATGAATTGAAATAGAGAAGGAAAAGAGGCTTGAAACAAGGCTGGATTTGAAATAATGTATTCTTATGTCAGCCTCAGGAGATCTGCCCATTGTGGAAGGCCCTGCACTTTAAATGCCAGATTTGTTTTATGCATTGTGACCAAGTATTTTGAAAACTTGAGTAAAATAACAGCTTCAGTCACAGAACAGAATTCATAAAGCCCCAGTCTTATGCTTAGTCTCTGTCACACTGGCATCTCTTGGCCTATGTGGATTTAAATGAGGTGGTGCAAAATTGGAGCTTGCCTGGGAAACCAGACCTCGCTCAGCCATGCTTCAATAATGTTAATATTTTAAAAAGTGGTATTTTTTCAATGTTAAACCATGCTTTAGAGAAGATCTTTGGTAATATTTTCTTTTTGAACAATGTGTTAAGAATCATTGCAAGGGAGAAAGGCAGTTTGGTTAATGGATGATGATGGAATTCTAGTTTCCTCTTGTCTGAACTGGCAAATATGAGGTGAGTGGTAACTATTGAAAACAGAGAGTTTGTTAATGGGAATAAAAACACCAAAAGCACAGGAGAAAGTGAAGTCATAAATTTCCTGCAATTTTCAGACTTATTAGACAGCTAATCTACTTGTGTGTTTAGTGATCATTGGTTTTTCATCACTCAAATTTGGGAGTGGAAAGGAAAGCATTGAGTGTTTATAAATACTATCATTTACAGTAGCTGATATGTATACACAACAACAAGGTAATGACCTACTACTGGGTTTTACTGGATTAAAAGATTGGCAAATAGTTCAGTGTTTGCAGAAACATCTTTATCAGCTGAGAAGAAAATGCATTTTCTTGTGAAAAATTACAGTGCAAAAGGCCATATACAGGTTGCTTGTAAACATCGGGCACTTTGAAATTCCACAGCACAGTGTCCTGCTTGTTCAGACCTGGGAATGGCAGTCAGACATGGATTAACAGCTTAGAAATGTGTATTATGTTAATTTGTATAAAACACGGGGGGAAAATGCTGTGTTATATTTGCTGTCGTACAGTTTTCTTGGCAAATTCATCAGTATTAAAGCTGCTCTTAAATTTCAAACAAAATCATATAATCACCTTTTCCCCCCCTCTTCCCACCATAAAATCCTATGGGATGAGGGACAAAATAATAGCCTGTCAAAATGTTCAAGAAACAGGGTGGGGAAAGGACTCTGACATGCAGACAGCCATTCCAAGCAGATGTTTTGCCCAAACGTGGGATCCTTCATGGCAGAAAGAGAGGTCACACAGCCTTCCTCAGGCATGGAGTTCTCTCTGCCAGACAAGATTTATGGTTTTATTGCCTATTCCCCTAACAAGATAATTCCTGTCAATATGGCAAGTTGGTGAGTGAAGCAAGATCCTGGATTAAATGTTCTGGTTTTGTGCCAGGTTGGAGCATGTGGGCTCCCTGCAAGAGGTGTGCACGTACATCCTGCTCCAGGCAAACCAGTATCAGGGCAAACTCTGGGCGGTGCCAAGGGCAGTGGCCTCTCTTTTGGATAAACAAATATATAAACACTCAATAGCAACAATCTCCTGATGCAAAACTCCATACAGCAACGAGAAATCCTCCTGGTTCAGTTTCAGGGAGGCTGTTCCCAAAACTGAGACTCATGGACTTATAGAAACATAGAGTATCCTGAGTGGGAAGGAACGCACAAGAATCGTTGAATCCAGCTCCTGGCCCTGCACAGACACCGCAACAATCCCACCGTGAGCATCCCTGGGAGCGCTGTCCAAACACTTCTTGAGCTCTGTCACAGTGCTTAACCATCCTGTCAGTGAAGAAACTTTTCCTAAAATCACAGCTGGTGATTCCCAGCCCTCTCATTTGTCTGGGTCTCTCTGCAAGGTGTCTCTGCCTCAGAGGGAGTCAATATCTCCCAATTTAGCAACTCCTTCTCTCCTGTAATAGCACAGTTAATTCCTCTTGAAGTTGTTACTCCAGATAACTCTCACTGTGCCTACTGAATTTACTTCTGGCCCCTACTCTTTTTTGCTAAAGGCTGATTCTCCTTCTCTGTAAAGGGTGCCAATTGAAAACAACAAGTAGATGATTTGCGTCACAAATGAGCCCAGGCTTTACTGAAATAGCTGTGAACTGCCCAGGTTGAAATGCAGAAATTTGGTCTCTTCCTCAGTTTTGACAATGTAAAATGTGTTGGGAGGCTGGATCTTACTTGGTTTGTCCAGGCTGGGTTGGAGCTGGTGTCCAGCTGTGAGGCCAGAACGAACTGGGAGAAGAGCTGCTCCTTGCCAGGGGGACAATGGACAGGAGAGCATCCTCTGCCAGGACAGCAGGGCTGGAGCAGCACAGCTCTTTGCATCCCTGGCTGGATCCCTGCACCTCTGCCAGCTCTCGAGGAGGCACTCAAACCTCATAATATCATCAGCTCTTTCTTAGGAGGACGTGAATCAGACCAGCCTTTTCAAGCCTTTGTCATATGCAAAAAAAAAAAAAAAAAAAAAAAAAAAAAAAAAAAAAACCAAAACAAACAAAAAAAAAAAACCCAACAAAAACAACAGAAAGCCTTTTTTAAGGTTAAAACATTTTAAAGAGCCAACAAATCCCAGATATTTATATATATATATATGCATGTGTTTATGTACATATATTATCCCTCTGAAGCTTTTTTTGCACACGTGCTTGTTTTGGCTGAGGTAATTTTCTTCCCATGGGCTGGTGTGGGGCTGCATTTTGCATTTGTGCTGAGCACAGCGTTGATGATATAGAAATGTTTTTGTTATTACTGAGCAGGGCTCATATAGAGCCAGGTCCTTTCCTGCTTTTTGTGCTGTCACACTGGGGAGGAGGTTGTACTTTAGCAACAGGTAAAAGGAGGTGTTGAATAGATGTTTTCTGCTCCTGAATAAAATCCCCAGACTAACTTCTGTGAGGAGATTCTGGAGTTCATGATCTGTGTCCCCATCTTTAAGATCATTGTGTTAAAGCTGATCTTGTCAAATTAATCTTTTAAAAAGAAAAACATAAAGAACGGATTTTTGAACTTTCAGTCTAATGTCTTCATCTTTATTCGCAGTTTATGTTCATGTTGTAACTTGTGCTTCCTGGGAATCTTAGCAACTCAGGACATGCAATAAATTCACTGATTTTAGAAGTCTGTGAGAGGATTATTAATGTCCTTATTACTACTAAAATTTCCATGGAATTTGGATTGTCTGCTGACTGTTCATTGCATCCTTATTTGTAGCAAGTTTTGTAATTTTTTCAGCACTTATCAATAAGAGAAAAACATTTGGCTGGTTTGAATACAATTGGCTGGTGTACTTAAAAAGAAAATACCCAGGGCTTCTGAACTGCCTCATATCCTTGTGAGCTGGCTGCAAATATGACACTTGGAAATGAAGCATCCTGGTTGAATGGAGTGGTTTCAAAGGATGCCTTGGCCACTTTCCTCCTCCCGGTGCAGTGACATCAAAGAAATCCCATTTCTCCTGAGGGTTTGTGTTCTCCAGGGACTCTGTGGCCTGGAACAGGATTGCACACTCAGATGATAGCTCATAGCAGTGAGTGATGAAAACATTTTACATAACTTGAAAGCAAATTGAATTGCAGAAGGATATGGATGAGTGATGAAGAGGAGGAGGAGAGGAAAATCGCGTAAACAGAAATGAAAACTTACGTAAGAGCTGAATGCTGGGTCAGACTGAAGTGTCAGATCTTCTGTTTCAGCTGATACTCGGTTCTTAAAAAGGAATTCATGTAAACCAGGCATGCCGAGAGTAAAAAGTAAGGGAAAGTTCCCTGGTTTTGTTCTTCTCCCTGCACTTTGACTGGGAGGTGAGAAGAGTGGTGTTAATGGGGCTATGTTCATGCTGCAGTCTGTTCTCAGATGCTTCTGATTAAAACACACTGCTGAGCTCAAGCACTGCTTTCATGCACTGAAAGCTTTGCCTCAGCTGCCTGAAGACCATGGTGGGGCAGGTGAACATCCCTGAAGGAGCTGTGGGTATGGAGTGGGTGGAAGCTGCTATTTCAATTTCTCTTGATATATCTCTGTCCAAATGAATTTTATTTGGCAATAAATTTAATTTTTCCCAGGTTGTTTTGCCTGTGATGGTAACTGGTAATCTCCCTGTCCTAATCTCAGCCCAATGATTTTTTCCAATTTATTGTCTTGCCTTTTTATGGGTGAGGAAGGGCATGGTGACAGAGTGGCTCAGAGGGAGGCAGGGAGTCTGGAAGGACTGTCCCAAACCCTTCTTGGGGTTGTGTGAAAATGTAAAATCATAAAACAGGGAGTCCTGGTTCCAGCCAGGAGAAGTTTAATTTTTGCAGTGGCCATGAGGGCTCATGGCCAGGACCTGGAGTTTATTCTATACCACCCCAAACCATTCCTGGGAACGGGGTAAGGGGTCCTTGGGAAGGACCCAAAGGGCATTGTTGGGGTTTTGGGAGAGCTGCTGGAGAGACAGAGGGAGTTAGAGAGCTGAATCTCAAGGCATTATCCAGATGATAATGTTATACTCTTTCACAGATGACTTGGAAGTTTAGAAAGCAGCTCTCACTGAAAGCAAGCAGGATAAAACTTAAAAAATATTTTTGATGCCTTTCTTGCATTATTTTAATGACAAGTAAGGTACTATACATCCAAAACTGATCAAAATGTGAACTAAGCTTTTGAAAATTTTAGAATGTCTCCCTTAATTCAGACGCATTAATCTTTCCATATGTGTTTTAAGAAGCTTCTTCCTGGTTCCCTTAAGAGGCTTTTACCATCAGCAAAAGAGCAAATCATGTCTTGATGTGCAGAGGTGTTCCTTTAGAGGCACTGCTGTTATGGGATGAACACCATTAAGTTCAAGGGTAATGATAATAGGATGAAGCAAAGTACTGGCAGAAAATGGAATATATCAGGCCCCACAACGGCATGCAAGCAAAAGTATTAGAGAAATCCTGCCTAGTTCTTTATCTTTTTTGGCCTTGTTTTCTTTCCCAAGTTACAAGGTCTCTACCTAATTGTGGATCAAGGTCTTCCCCTTCCCCAGGAAAAGAACAGGGCTGTGCAGCCCTCGAGTCACATCACTTCTGTATTTGCTTCTTGTTTCACCCTTCCCACCCTTGAATATCTGAGGGCTGGGGCTCCACTTTGCGGCTGTGCTAAAAAACCCTTGCGAGCAAGACAATATGATCAATTCAACAGGAAAAACACTACAACAAATTAAAAACACCCCAAAAAAAAAAATCCAAACCAGCTGAATTTCATGAATGATCAGATAAAGAATACTTGGATGTAGCATCAAAAAGTTGATGTCAACCAATTTTATGCAGTTCTTTAGCTAAGAATTACATTTGGAGAAAGTAGAGGGTAAATGGGGTTTATAAGACATCCAGAAATTTAAAACGTTCTTAGAAAAAGCAAGCAAACAATAGATGGGAGAAAAATACCACTGATGCCTGAATAAAATCAGCAATTCTGAGGTGTAAATAAGGCCTGAATAAGATCGGCAATCATAAGGTAATAATATAACATAATGATATAACATAAAATATTAACAAACCCCTTTGCCTTACTGCATACAGTTCAGCTAATTTCTTTGCATCTATTTAAAAATAAAATAAAAATTGTTTTAACTCTGGGGATGTGAAGGGTTAAAATGCTTCAAAACCATGCTTTGTGTATGAAAATGGTAATTCCAGTCCTGTCCTAAACAATGGGATTGAAAGCCATGTCAGAAAGTCGGGTTTTGTGTTTTGTGATATTGCCAGGCCCTCTTTGCAGACCAGCAATATGTTTATATTCTGGGGTTAGGATAAGATTCAGATAAAAGCCCCCATTTTCAGTTATTTGTTCTAACTGAAGTGATAGGTTTTGCAGTTTGCCAGTTGCTGAAATGCTTTGTATTAAGATCAAATAAGAAATATTTCCTTTGTGTGAGGGGCAAGTAATTCTGTGTGAATATTTGGGGCTTTTTTCTTATGTAAAATGATATTTTTTAAAAATGGAATTTCTAGAACTCTCTTCTGAATGAAGCAATATCTGTTGGTTTTTTTTTTTTTTTTTTTTTTTTTTTTTTTTTTTTTTTTATGTTTCTAGAATGCAAGACAAGCCAGGCTGTTATGCTGGCTCTGTGTTTCCCCTCTGTTTATAAACAGTGTTGAGGATCATCCATCATCTGCTCTGGACTTCAAAATGATGACATCTCTACTTCATCCTCACAATGCTGTAGCACTGACACTTTAAACAAACTCAGAAAATGCTAAAAAAAAAAGCACAACTTACAACCATTCCACAAGCATAATATCTGTGTGCAAACAAAAGGCTAAAAGACTCATTTTGCTGAAAATAATTAAAGTCTTGGTGTTTCTTTTTTTTTTTTTTTTTTTTTGGTCTTGGTTTGGGTTTTTCCCCCCTCTTTCCTTTTCCTGGCTTTAACTTATTGAACTTTTTAGTTAAGGCAGCCTGAAGGCACAAAATTACAGATGGTAAAAAATTGAAAATTGATAGTCAAATTGAAAATTTCCTCTTTCCAAAGGTAATTGTTTCCAGTTGACACTTGCCACTTGAAGGGGATAAGTCAATAATTTCTAGAATGAAAATAGTTCTTATATTCCTGAGAGGGAAACTCCCTGACAAGGAGGGAAAAGGGATTACATCTTTTTTCCTTTACCTAATTTTAGGTGTCACACCCACACACAGAAACTTTGGCAGAAACAGGCAAAAGTAGCAAGAGTTCCTTGATATTTATAGTCCATGAATGCAAAAATGTAAGTGGGAAAAGCAGATCATATATTTGAAAATATTCGATATTTCAAATTTTTTATACAAAGGCTGGTCTTAGAGGTCTAGAGCCTGTAGCCTTTTTGAAATTTGGAGAATTTTGAACAGCAGATCATGGAATAACTGCAAGAGTATGTTAATAGAATATGCCATTTACAGTGGGTTTGATTATGTTTCTTACTCCCATTGAAAAAAATAAATCCTGAATAATGGTATCTATTTAAATAAACATCTTTACAGTCAGAAATATAAGTTAGGTTCTTTCTATGACTTTTGATAAGCTTTTTGAGGGCATGCTGGCTAATAAGGATGTTCTAATTCTTTAGCAGCTCCAGACTGGGAGTAGGAATCGCTGGTTTTTCTCTTTACTGCTCAGCACAGATACGAGCCCAGACCTTCAAGGGAAATGAGCTGTGCCTTTTCTCACTGGGTTTAATAAATGTATACAGACAGTAAAAGCCTGCTGAGTTTTAGGAGTTCTGCATTTATTTCAGCTCTGAAGAATATCTCCTTTAGGGTTACAAATTTCTTTTCTGTTGAACTTCCCTGGTTTTGATTTCCTCTCGTTGCCTTTTTCTCCCAACTCTTCTCTATGACCCTTATCCCAGGTTTGTATTGTCCCTGTTTGCCCTCTTGGAAACAAACAAACAATTGACAGCTTTTATTTGTGTCTTTCAAACACAATTTTGACATCTTTTATTTGTGTCTTTGAGCTATTTCTGAGCTCTTTCTGTCTTCTGATAAGCAGAAAAACTGCCCTGAGTGCATACTTGCAAGTGATACAAGCAGCTTTGCATGCAAGCTCTCAGGAAAGTTTCTGTGACTGAGATCTGAGCAGCAAGACCTAAATCTGGTACTTAATTTGAATCATCCCAGTGAGCTGGACTCAGTCAATAGCCACCTTTGCTTTATTTAGGAACAAACACACTCCAGGATATTCCTGTTCCTGCCAAAACAAGGTTATTTCCTACTGTCTGTTTGCACCTTGATTTACTTTAGCTGAATCTGATCAGGGTTGCACTTTAGGACATGTGAAATTAGCAGCAGCTAGTTAAAATTTGTGTTCTCTCAGGGAAACCAGGTGCTTGTACGTCCGATTTATGACTCATTTTTTCAAGGGGAGTAAGGAGGAATGAGGCCCCAAAGCACAGCTTCGTAAAATTATTACAAAATGTTCAAGGGAAGGCATAAGAGCTGTATTTCTAGTAAAAGCTGGGGCAGGGGAGGGAAAGGGGAAAAAAAGAAAATAAAAGGAACTGCAGAACCTGCTCCAGAAATGGGAGAGAAAGACTTCACACACAAAACCTCTAGGTCCATGGAACACCCTGCGGGTCCTGAAGTATTACAGGATCTGTCTCAGTGCCTGACTTAATAAAACTCATCTGAAAAACTCCTTGTGCTTTTCAGGACTCCTGTTTTGGAATTGAAGAAGTGTTTGCAGTCTGGAAAGCTTGTCCATGTTTTTTTTTCCTTCAGCTATGCCAGCTGCTCTAGGAAAAGTTGTTATCTCCTGCAAATCTTTCTTCTCAGGAAAAAAGAAAAAAAAAAGTGTATTTATGCTGTTTGTTTTGGTTGGGATTTTTCACTTTCAGGATTGATTCACACAAGTAAAAACCTCATTTCCATTTTAACAGAACTCTAAGGGATATAAAACCACTTGTAAATCCCTCTACTTTCTGAAAAAGAGGTAAGGGCTAACAAAGTTAAAGAGGTCACTTTAAAAAGAAAATAAAAGACAAAGCACAGCATGTGCCAAAGTATTTTGCTGACTATGATGAAATTAGGCATATTCTTGAGTGAAATGGGGCCAAACATCCTCATTCTACCTGCTGGAAGGTTCAGGGGGTATGGAGGTGCCAAGGAAAGGCTTTTAAACAAAGCTGTGTTAAGTGAGTAACTCCAGTTTCCAGGCACAGCCTGTTTATGAGAGAGGGAGGCTGGCCCACGATAAACACACTGCAGAGGAATTCTTTGGAATTATTTCATGCTTCCATTGCAAACTTTGTGCAAAATATCAATTAAACCCAGGCGTGTTAAAAAATTACACATAGCTATTTTGTATCTTCATAATATAATTTAAATTGCTCTATTTATTAAGGTTTCTTGATGCTGAAACTAAAAGCATAATGTTTAACATAATTTAAGTTCAAAGCTGAAGACAAAAACCTGAGAGTTTTACCTTTTGTGCCTCCAGTTCTCCTCTCCATCCCACCCTGGAGAGGACGGAGTGGTTTTACTAGGAGAACTAAATTGGAGAATACCATTCCCAAACCATGGCATGACCCTCTAAAAAAGTGATGGCTGAAATTTTGCTTTTTCTGTCTGTAGTTAAAGCAAGAATCAACAGAACTGCATTAACTGAGCAGGGACTGTTTGTTCATACAACTAGTAGGTAGGTAGCATGATCAAGAAATATACAGAAAATTTGCACATGAACAACAGAATATTTGCAGAGAGATGAAAATCAGTTTCAAACAATCAAATTTTAAAAGTTGTGGTAATAAGCACCTTGACACTCAGCACCTGTGGAAAGCAGGTCTTTCTCATCATGCTTTTTCTCCCAAATTTACTTATGAAAAAGAATGCTTAGAGAGAAGCAAAATAGCAATTATCCCTCCCTTTTTAATTTGTTTTTTGAGTTCCAAGATGCCTCCAGAAATGGATAATTTGTAAGGACACAAAAGTTAAACTTTTTAAAAACGTAGCTCTATTTAGTCATTGTTCTTATGCTGAGAAAGAGAAAATGTACTATAATAGATGGCACTAGAAGCCAGTCTGGTAGCTTGAAAAAGCAGCCCAGGTCAAGGCAGTGAGAGTGGTGAGTGGAGAGGAGAGGTGGTGATCTCATTAATAAAACAAAGCCTGGAGTGTCTTTACAGAAGGATGGATTATGTTGACAATCAAGTGAAGGATGCACTTGAAAGGCAAAGGTGCCACTGGGATATTTGACCGTGGTGCTCTGAGACAAAGCTTGATTAAAAAACCGAGAGCACAGTCAATCCTCCATAAATGCAGGACTGTGTCCTGTGTCCCCCACACAATGGCTCCTTTATGGGCTGCCTCCAGCTCTCTGTGCTGAGCCCCAGATCTGACAGGACAGGTATGACTTGGAGCCTTGAAGATTTTTAATGTTGGGTTGTTGTGGGTTTTTTGTTTTTGTTTTTTTTTTTTTTTTTAACACATTTCAGATCTCCCAAGGAACACAAAAGGCTTAGCTTGTTCTGAACCCAGGATTTTAAAATTCCCCTCAAGTATAAAGAAGAAAATTTAGTACTGTACTACCTGAAATACAAATAAAGCATCCTTTGACTACAATTATTGAACCCTGGCAAAATATTATTTTAAACTGGGTAATCTGATGCTGTTTCCATGCTAAACAACACTCAAGCCCTATGATAGTAATGTGGAAACTCACTGGCTGAAGCAGGGGGTGTGTGAGGGGGAATTATTGCTCATGATAAAAGCAAAGAAGTGCAGTTAAGCAGCAAGAAAGGAAAACATGAAATTAATGCATTTCCCTTGTTGTTTTAACAATGCCTGTTTATTGTGGAAGAAGAAAGGGGAGATTAGGAAATCTCACTTCTGGATTAGGAAAAGGCCCTTATCACATCTTCCCAGGATATATTGTTGTATTTTGCCTGAACTCTTCTGCTATGAAAGAGCTGCTGTCTTAAGTGAAAAAATACTACAATATTTCAGTTTTCAGTGTACAGAAGTTTTATTGTTTCTGTGAAATTGTTGCTTTGGTCTCTGCCAGACACTTGAGTTGCCTGAAAACCTGATGCCTGCACTTGCAGTGTCTCTGCCTACAGAGATCTGGCAGAGGTCCCTCATCTGCTGAAGCCACTGGAGTTCTACACCGATGCAAGAGGAGCATCTTTGCCTTTGGAGTGGGAGCTCTGCTCGCTGTGCATCCAATGAAAACTTCTATTTTGTCGAGTCAGCTCAAAGCACAAAGTGCTTGTTAGTTTTCCCATCCAGTGTTGGACCTCACTCAACAAATAATGAATCGTGGGTGTGTTGTGCTTCCATCCTTTTTTACCTTTACCACTTGCTAATTTTGGAACTTGCTGTTTATAATTACAGCACTGAGCCAGGGCTCTTGGCTTGGGAAATGAGAATGTTTTAAAGGGAAGCTTAATAGCTGCATCTTGGTTGAATACATTGTGAAGAGCTGAGTCTGACCTACATTAAAAGCTTTTCATTCTGCAAATAAATAGAAAGCCCTAACACTGAGGGAAAAGCACATATTAATTTCTCTCTAAACCATTGGGATCCACAGAAATAGAAATGGAAGGGGTTTTGTGGGACCTCTCAGTGCTTGTTTCAGGATATTATGGGGCAGTGCATTTTGTCAGGGTTTGAGTCAGTGCCTGCTGCAGTAACCTGCTGTAAACTGGACTAAGCAGACAATTTGCTTTGCCCTAAAACATCTCCTGAATGCCAGCAAATTAAAGGCCACTTTTATATTACATGTTTAATTAGTTGTTAAGTATTGTAGGTAAAAGAACGACTGATTAAGTTATTTGCAAGATTTTTCTGATGCTGCATCAGAGAGTTCTGTCTTTTAAGCAGAAAACATCCTTGACACCCTGGTTCAGACTCTGCATCTCTTGTCATGAAGAAGGGAAGCTTTTGATAAGAAGGAAGACAACTTGAGAATAATTTCCTTTCCTGAGGCTGCACCTACAATCAAAGGAGGATATCAACTATTGCAAAACCCCCAGCATGGGGAATTTTACTCCAGAGGAAGTCAGTGATCAGGGTTCTTCTCTCTTTTTCCTGGGTTATTAAATATTCTCTCAGAGTAAACCGTCTGTCTGATGATTCTCTACTGGCTGATACGTAGCTCTGGGAAAGGACAAACTCATTTTTCCAAAATTGCCTCTGAATTAGGGTGTTGCGTACCCCATTGCTGGGGGACATGGCCTACTGCAGAAAACACTACAATTCAATTATATTGGTGAATGCAATATTATTTGTGAAATAAAGTTGCCTTGTTAGAATATTTAGCCTTCTTGGATCTTTAGAGAATCATCAAACAAAATAACTCCCTATTACCTCAGTAAAAAGGAGTTAATGAAAGAGCAGAGTTATCAGAAAGGTCTGAAATGAAATTATTATGAGGTATCCTGATGTCAGCAGAGAGTTCAAAAACATTTACATTTGTCATCTGGCTTGTCACCTTTGATAAGTCCTTTCTTTACTCCCTCTGCTTTCCTTATGTCATCCATGGCAATCCATCCCCTTCAATTTCTCCCTAGCTTCTTCACATGTGCTTATTCCTCCCAAGCACAAAGCAGGGAGGAATGGATGTTTATTACTATAAACTGAAAAATTAAACTCTCTGTTAAACTGGAATAACAATATTTTGGTCCTTCATCTAAAAGGGCTAAAAGCAGAAGCCAAAAAAATCCCCAACATATTTTTGGTCTTAACACTACTTGTCAATCTATTGTACATGATATTTCGTGGGGTTCTCTCTTTTTTTTATTTTTTTTTTCTTTCCTTAAAGAGTAGGTAATTTGTAAAACAAAATGCCAAAACCATGAAACAAAAAAAAACCATTTCCTTTTGAAATTCTGTATTTTGATATTTTATAATGGAATTCTTCCTTGAAAAAATATTTGCCATAATAGGACTTAAAATGCTTCTCAATGTAACTTGAATTCATGAAAATATGAAGTTTTCAGTGACTTTACTGTCTATAGAAAATTTGTGGCCATGCCTACATACAAACAACAAGTAACAATATACTGTTACTCCTATTGATGTTATATGCTTTGGCTTAAAATGTACACTGTTTTGTTAAAACAATTTCAAAATACATTCTGATTTCAATAAATGCCCCTAGTGCTTCTGATGAACAGTGTGTTGTCTGCAATCAGCTTTGAAATTTGAAACCTTTGGATTTAGCTGGGACATTCAAATTAATTCAATGTTAGATTTATCTATTTATCTCATGGAAATAACTTCCATCTCTTGAAATTTCTCATCTAAAGCCTATAAAATAACAGAGTAGATAATCTTGCAAGATCTCTGCTTTATTGAATAGGAGAAATGCTTCCAGCCTGCTTGTTCTCTTGAGGGTTTGTTTCATGGCAGATTTCAGGCTCAGCTCAAATTTGTCCATGAACATAAATGCCATTCACCATTTGGCTGTACACCTAGGTGTTCTTTATCTGAGTTCTGATGGTGCAGCTCATTGTTTCAGAATTAAAACACCACCTGAAAAGTCGCGTGCACCTTGGTTGTGCATCTCTTTTGGTTGTCAAGGAAACCACCCCAGGACTCCTGGCACCGGACTTCATCACAATCGGTGATGGAAGCATCACAGGTATTGGCCAGTCAGGCACCTCCCAGCGGGTGCTATTTCGGGAACAAGTCAATGCATCAGGTTCTCCACTCCCAGCAGCTCTGAAGCTGTGTGAGAGCTTGCCTTTGTCTCCATGGGGCTCTGTGCTCTGGCAGTTTCTCTGGCAGAGAGCCATCCTAGAGGTGAGGCTGTTAAACAGTGCTCTCAAGGTACAAAAAAGGCCTTCAAAGCACTGTGGTAAACCTGTCTCTAACTTTCCTAAAGTCTGGAGTGAGGGCTAAAAGTTGCCAGGGGAAGAAGGTGGTAGCTTTTGTTTCAGATGAACACTCTTTCTCTTCATGTACCAAAACTCTACAAAAGTGTTTACATTTACAGCCTTAAACGAAAAAATATAATAATTGCATATTTGTAATGGATTTGTAATTAATTTAGTCATTAAATGTCCTGAAGATGTTGACTGAGATATCCAGTCCTGGGAATGGCAGAACCCTGTGGTTACGGTTCTGGAGTCACCTGTGAGGGCTATAGGCTGTCACCCAGACTGAGGGTCAAAGTGCCCATGCTACCAGCTTGTTCCCAAACTGAGTTTGTCCAGAAAGCATCCAGAAGGGTAAAGTGCTTTATTTTCATGAAGGGGAAAGTAAAGCTTTGGGTGTCTTTGGGGATGTTCATAGCAAATTACAGCAAGCTGGAAGAAGGTTACTTGAATGCTAAGGGGAGAAATTAGGACAGGATAATGAGGAAGACAGATGGTAGGAAGAGAAGTAAAACTGTGATGCACAGCTGAAATGGATATGTAAAACAGGGACTGGAAACCTGTGGGGTGGGAATGAAAGAACTGTAAGAAATGTCACACTGGGGAGAAATGGTTGTGGACAATTGGAAAACCAAGAACAGGGAATTTATGGTAAAAATGGAATGGCCTGCACCATCACAGGACTGCATGGTGTTTCACTTTGTGAGGGGAAATGCTGAGATAACTCAGAGGGGACAGCAAGAACTTCAGAGGGGAGGAATGGAGTTCCCTGGCATCACCTGTAGTGCATAGAATCAACATTTTGGGGGTAAGGTTGAGGAGTTTTATTTCCACTGGATGGTGGGAATCTGTGCAGGACATATAGAGGATATTTTTGGCGGGAAAATCTGAGGGGATCTCTAGGGGGGATAGTTGGTTTTGGGAAAAGGCGGGAAAAGTGAGGTAACTTGGGGAGGAAGGGAAAGAAAAGTTTGTGATAAAAACCTGAGGTAATTTTTAAAGGCCAGAAAGAAAATTTTTGAGGTTAAAACCTGAGGTCATATGCAGGGTTGTAAATGAATATATTTGAGGCAAAATCTGAGGTAACTAGAACGAGACAAATAAGGAAGGTTTCTGAGGGAAAATCTGAGGGGAATCAGTAGAGGAAAAAAAAGGACATTTTGGAGATAAAATCCGAGATGAGAATAATTAGGTGGCATTTTGAGGCTTAAATCAGAGGTAATATATAGATGCAGATGAGAATGTCGTGAAGGGAAAATGTGAGGTAATCAATGGAATAGAACATTTTGGAAGGAGAAATCCGAGGTAATCTGTAAGGACCAGAAAGAACACTGAGGTGGTGTGCCCCTAGTGATGAAGAGGAGGTGTGAGGGTCACTGAGTGTCCCTGAGGGAGGTGGATGCCGCCTGTGTGGCTCTTTGGCACTGCAGGGCGCGATTCCCGCCCGCCCCTCGCCCTTCAAGTCCCCTCAGGCGCAGAGGCGGGAACTCGAAGCCGCTGTGTGCGGCCGGGGCGGCGCCCCCGCTCCTCAGGTGCCCTCAGCCCCGACGGCGGGAACTCGAAGCCGCTGTGTGCGGCCGGGGCGGCGCCCCCGCCCCTCAGGTGCCGAGGCGGGAACTCGAAGCCGCTGTGTCCCGCCGCTCTCGGCGAGGCGTCGGGCGGGGACCCATGCACGGGCCGGGAGCCGCCTCGGGCAGCCCGGTGGCCCTCAAGATTCTCACGGTGTTTCAGTTTGCGGGAGGAAGAGATGAGGTGAGTCAGAGGGGACAAAAAGAACTTTTTGGGGGGAGGGATGCTGGAATTCCCCGGCATCACCTGGAGGGCACGGAACGAACATTTTGGGGTAAAATTGAGGCGTGTGGGAACAAAAGCTGCAGTAATCTGTGGTGATCATGTAGTGGACATTTTTGGAAGGAAAAACTTTCCTCTAGGGGAGAAAATTGTTTTTGGGGAAAGGTCTGAGGTAATTTTTGGAGGTTGGGCAGAGAAAATTTTGTGATAAAACCTGAGGTCATTTTTAATGGCCAGAAGGAACATTTTTTGGAGTAAAATCTCGGGAAATCTGCAAGGGACTGAATGAATATTTTTGAAGGAAAATCTGAGGTAATCTGTAAGGACCAAAATGGACAATGAGGGTGAGGTGGCTCCCCAGGTGATGCTGAGGGGATTTGAGGGTCACTGAGGGAATATGAGTGTCACTGAGGGGACATTGGTCTCTGGATGTGTGGCAAGTGTCCCATGTGTCACTGAGGAAATAAGAGATCACTGAAGGAATGGCCAATTCCCTGAGTTCTCCCGAGGGGCCCTGAGTGTCCCTGAGGGGCAGTCGATGTGAAGCCCAAGAAAAACAAGGGGAAGAAAACAAAACTCTATAGTCTAGACGGCTACAGAGCAGATGTTTGTATATTCAGAGCTGGGAGTGAGGTGGATCTCTCTGGCAAACCTCACTCAATGTTGTTTTGCCTTCGGTTTCATTCTAAATTGTAATGTCCCAGTTACAAGGTGTCATTGGCATACTCATATTTGTGTACAGCTGTATCATATTTGTGTAAAACTGTGTTCTATGAGTGTTGATAATTTTGCAGTATGCAAGTTCCATTAAGATTTGCTATTTTGCTCATGGTGGTGCTTGTTATCTCCCTGGCTTCGCAGTCTTGCTTGTTTCACCTGCCCATCTTGGTCCACTATTACGTGTTACAATTCCTTGGTACAGTGTAACGCGTAGCCTTTTGTTACGTACCTCTTAGGTTTCAGACGCCACCTGTGTTCCTCTGAGGGGGAGTACGAGCCTCATTTGAGGGGAGGCAGGTGCTCCGTGCTCCTCTGAGGGGACATGAGTGTCACTGAAGGGTCGGTAAATGTCCTGCGTGTTGCTGAGAGGCCACACAGTCACTGAAGGAGTGGTGTGTGCCCTGCATGTTGCTGAGGGGACCAAGGTGATTTGAGGGGAGGCAGGTGCCTCGAGTGTGGCTGAGGAAGCTGTGAGAGAGGCACGCGGGGTAGCCCGCATGTAACTGAGGCGGTGGCAGATGCCCTGCGTGCCACTGAGGGGTGTGAGGATCAGTGAGGGGGGGATGCGGATTTGCCGTGCGTCGCTGCGGGCACGGGAGGGTCCCTGATGCGGACCCGCTTGCCCACTGAGGAACGTCCCTCCCCGGGGGACGGGAGGGGCGGGCGTGTTCCCGTCGTGCGGCCACCGCCTCCCGATTGGCCCGCAGGGCGCGTTTTCCGCCCAGGGGAGGCGGCCCTGCCTCGCCGGTTCCGTCAGCTGCAGAGGCGGGAACTCGAAGCAGCTGCGTGCGCCCGGGGCGGCGCCCTCGCTCCTGAGGTCCCCTCAGCCCCGACGGCGGGAACTTGAAGCCTCTGTGGCTGCGTCTCTCGGCGCGTCGCCGGCGGGGGCGGGGGCGGGGGGGGTGGGTTGCCTTGGGCGGTTGCCATGGGCGGTCCGGGAGGCGCCCTCGGGGTGAGACAGAGGAGGAATGGACGGCGGCCGCCGCCGGTCTGCACGGTGTTTCAGTTTGCGAGGGGTAGAGATCAGGTAACTCATAGGGGCAGCAAGAACTGCAGAGGAGAGGGATGCTGGGATTTCCTAGATTCATCTGTGGGGCAAGGAATGAACCTTTTGGGTAAAACGGAGTAGTGTGAGGACAAAAGCTGCGGTAATCTATGGCGGTCATAGAGCAGGCATTTTTGGAGGGAAAATCGCAGGTGCTTTCTAGGGAAGAAAATTGTTTTGGGGAAAAAGTTTGAGGTATTTTGGGGCTGTCGGGCAGAGAAAATTTTGTGATAAAACCTGAGGTAATTTTAGAGGGCCAGAGGGGACATTTAAATGTGAGATCTCAGTAAATCTGAAATGTGATGAATGAAAGGAAAATCTCAAGTAATCTCTATGGTATAGAACTTTTGAGGAGCAAAATCTGTGTTAATCTCTAGGAGATATTTTGAGGGGAAATCTGAAGAAGCGTATGGGAGAGAGAACAAATGTTTTTTGGATAAAATCTTAGGTGACGTATACAACACAGCTAGGGGACATTTTGGAGGGAAAATCAGAGGCGCTCTTTTGAGGGGGACCAAAGTCCCACTGTAGTCAAAAAACCTGAAGTAACTTACATAAAACAAATTAGTGCTTTCCTGATGGGTGACTTATGGGTAATTTAGAGGAAAAACAGCACATCTGAGGGAGAGTCTGCTGTAACACAGGAGTTAGAGGGAGCGCTTTGATAGACAATCTGAGATAATTTAAAAGGGAAAGAGGTGACATTTCTAGATAAAAACCTGGGATTCTTCATAAGGGTACTGTCGTGGGCAGAGTGGGACCTGCAGACAAAATCTCTTAGAAAAGCCTTCCTGATGAGTCATGACGTGTAAAAATGACCCCCTTGCTTTATAAACTCCTCAGAGAGGAACCTGGGTGAGGGTAATAAAATCGTAGCCTCAGATTTTCTCACAGGCCACTGCCTAAAAGATTTTGTACACATAACTAAAACTTTATCCAATTTTCTTCAGAATAAAGGATTGCAAATGACATGTATTCAGGTAAACTTACCTAATTTATTAAGATAACAATTGCACAACAATATCTTAATCAGAAATATTTGCTACAACATACAGATACGATAAAAAACAGTGTAGTATAATGCACTGTTTTCAACCAACAGTCAGTATATTAAACCTACGAAAAAAAATTTTCATTGAAAGTTAATGTAACACAGCCATGGAAAAAAAATGCAAGAACTGAGGGCTGTCTACAATCTGGGAGACATAAATAGATAAATCATTCCAAGAAGGAATACCTTAAAGACCAACTCCTAGTATTTGGGGCTGGATACAAAGAAGATCAGTCTCTGGGGCTGTGCGGTCACAGTTCCCCCCAGACACAGGGTCTGGAGCTTCTCGGGCCTGACTGTATTCTGTTAGTGGGGATGGCGCCGGACTTGGAGAGAAGGAGCCTGCTTAGGCCTTGGGGACCAGAGCCGCCCCGTAAGTCGGGGCCAGTGCTCTGGGGTCCCGGGCACTTTGCAGTCCAGGCAGCGGCTTGAGCTCCCTTGTAAGCAGGGGTGCAGCCTCTTGGCCGCTGCTCTGCGTGCCCAGCTTGGTTTGCCCAGAGGGCCCGGCTCCCAGCACGGCGTGGGACTGTGCCGGACGTCGCGATGGTGAGTCAAGCTGAACTTGGAGGCTTTTGGGCAGCTGGGGGGCTGTGTGGGTGGTGGCAGGAGGATCTCGCTGTGGGGCTGTTGGGTGGCATTCCCTTTGGGAGCTGAAGCTCCTCAGGCCTGATTGTGACCTCACCAACGTTTGCAGAAGCCGTGGGACGGCGAGGCAAGAGCCAGCTGGAGGAGCGGCGTCTTGGAGCTCAAGAGCGGAAGGGCGAGGCAAGAGCGAGCTTGGAGGAGCGGCGTCTTCGAGCTCAGGAGTGGAACAGCAAGGTAAGAGCAGCAGCTTGGAACTGAAGTTGGAGGCTTGTGGGCAGCCCGGGGATCTGGGGGTGGCTGCTTGAGGTTGTCCCCGTGGAGCTGTGCGGTCGCGGTTCCCTTCAGGCGCCGGGTGTGGAGCTTCTGAGGCCTGAGCGTGTCATGGTCCATTGGCAGAAGCCGTGGGACGACGAGGCAAGAGCGGCAGCGTCTTGGAGCTCAAGCGTGGAACGGCGAGGCAAGAGCGAGCTTGGAGCTGAAGAGGGGCCCTCTGGGCAAAGGGCTTTTCCAGGCCAGGGCACCTTCAGGGTGCCGCGGCTGGCTTTGCGCTGGGCGACCTCCCTGTGTGCAGGGCTGGGTCTTTGCTGTGGTTGGCCTTTTGCCCTTGTGCTCCTTTGGCTGCGCGGAGAGAGGGGCAACCCTGTAAGGAGGGTGAGAGCCCCTGTCTCCGCAGCTGAAACAGAGGAGAAACAGAGCTCTCCCGGCCCCCAGCCCAGCTACCCTGTAAGCAGGGCAGGGCTTTTCCCCAGCCCCGGCAGCTTTCTGCCTGCTGCCGGCCCCTGGCCGGCGTGACCCCCTGTACTCGGGGCGCGTCACAGCCCGTGTCCCTGTGCCAGCCCTGAAGCGCCTCAGGGCCTCGCGGCCCCTGTGGCCTCCTTGGAGTGCAGGGGCAGGTCTGATGCTTTCCTCTCCCGCTCAGCATTAGCAATGGCTCCCTAGAGCAGGTTGGCTGCACGGAACTTGCTCCCACTTGTGGGACTGTCTCCCCGTCCCCTGTCTTGCCCTTAGTTGGTGTGAGTGAGGAAGTGTGCTTGTGCTTTAGCCCCCCGCTTTAGAAATAGAGCAGCGTAGCTTAGACTTTCCCAGGTGGGAGAGAGGAGCTCTGTGCAGCCACAGGCGGGTGGCCAAAATGCACGGGTGGAGAAAGTGTCCGGCCTTGGCCCTGCTTTCTGAGGAGGGCGCGAAGCCGCTTAGCGGCAGCGGGGGCACCGTGACCCGCCTGTAGCCAGGGCCTGGGTCGCGCCGGTGAGCTGCCGGCGCGCCGGCCCTGTACTCGGGGCAGGTGTCGGGACCTTGCAGCGCCCTTTTGTCCCCAGGAGCAGCCCCACCCGGGTCCCTGTAAGCAGGGCTGGGGAGGCTCCTTTAGCCAGGTGACAGGAAGCAGCGCTCCCGGGCCCTTGCCAGGGGTCAGGTTGAAGAAGTGCTGTGCCGCAGGGCGCGCTCCCGCCTTTGGCGCTGCTTTGGGCCGGTGCCACCTCCCTGGCGGCCTTGTTGAGGAGGCTCCCGGGGCTCCTGCAGGCGGCTGTGCTGCCGTGCTGCGCTGCGGCCGGGCTCCGGCCTGCCCCTAAGTGGGGCGCAGGCCGGAGCCTGTGCTCCGCGGTGCTTGTTGGGGGGTGCCGGGCTGCGGGGGGCGGCCCCGTAAGCGGGGTTGTGTGCGTCCCCTGGCCTCGGCGGGCGGTTGGAGGGACCCCCTGTAATCAGGCGGGTACCCCTGGCCCCGGTCTTTCAGAGGCGTGGGGCCAGGAGTCATGGGGCCAGGCGCGTGCCCTCCCTGTCCTCGGGGCCGGGCTCGCGGCCCCTCGGGCGCCTCGGCTTTAGGCCGTGAGCTGGACTGCCTGACTGTAGAGTCTGCTTCCTGTTGCCTTGGGGGAAGGCCGAGCTCGGTGGCTCCCTGCGTGTGCACCGGCCTGTAAGCAGGCTGCGGGTCTGGGGGCCTTTGTGCTCCCTTCAGCTGGCAGCCTGCGTGGGGCGCCCGCCCCGTTAGTGGGGATGGCGCCGGACTTGGAGAGAAGGAGCCTGCTTAGGCCTTGGGGACCAGAGCCGCCCCGTAAGTCGGGGCCAGTGCTCTGGGGTCCCGGGCACTTTGCAGTCCAGGCAGCGGCTTGAGCTCCCTTGTAAGCAGGGGTGCAGCCTCTTGGCCGCTGCTCTGCGTGCCCAGCTTGGTTTGCCCAGAGGGCCCGGCTCCCAGCACGGCGTGGGACTGTGCCGGACGTCGCGATGGTGAGTCAAGCTGAACTTGGAGGCTTTTGGGCAGCTGGGGGGCTGTGTGGGTGGTGGCAGGAGGATCTCGCTGTGGGGCTGTTGGGTGGCATTCCCTTTGGGAGCTGAAGCTCCTCAGGCCTGATTGTGACCTCATCAACGTTTGCAGAAGCCGTGGGACGGCGAGGCAAGAGCCAGCTGGAGGAGCGGCGTCTTGGAGCTCAAGAGCGGAAGGGCGAGGCAAGAGCGAGCTTGGAGGAGCGGCGTCTTCGAGCTCAGGAGTGGAACAGCAAGGTAAGAGCAGCAGCTTGGAACTGAAGTTGGAGGCTTGTGGGCAGCCCGGGGATCTGGGGGTGGCTGCTTGAGGTTGTCCCCGTGGAGCTGTGCGGTCGCGGTTCCCTTCAGGCGCCGGGTGTGGAGCTTCTGAGGCCTGAGCGTGTCATGGTCCATTGGCAGAAGCCGTGGGACGACGAGGCAAGAGCGGCAGCGTCTTGGAGCTCAAGCGTGGAACGGCGAGGCAAGAGCGAGCTTGGAGCTGAAGAGGGGCCCTCTGGGCAAAGGGCTTTTCCAGGCCAGGGCACCTTCAGGGTGCCGCGGCTGGCTTTGCGCTGGGCGACCTCCCTGTGTGCAGGGCTGGGTCTTTGCTGTGGTTGGCCTTTTGCCCTTGTGCTCCTTTGGCTGCGCGGAGAGAGGGGCAACCCTGTAAGGAGGGTGAGAGCCCCTGTCTCCGCAGCTGAAACAGAGGAGAAACAGAGCTCTCCCGGCCCCCAGCCCAGCTACCCTGTAAGCAGGGCAGGGCTTTTCCCCAGCCCCGGCAGCTTTCTGCCTGCTGCCGGCCCCTGGCCGGCGTGACCCCCTGTACTCGGGGCGCGTCACAGCCCGTGTCCCTGTGCCAGCCCTGAAGCGCCTCAGGGCCTCGCGGCCCCTGTGGCCTCCTTGGAGTGCAGGGGCAGGTCTGATGCTTTCCTCTCCCGCTCAGCATTAGCAATGGCTCCCTAGAGCAGGTTGGCTGCACGGAACTTGCTCCCACTTGTGGGACTGTCTCCCCGTCCCCTGTCTTGCCCTTAGTTGGTGTGAGTGAGGAAGTGTGCTTGTGCTTTAGCCCCCCGCTTTAGAAATAGAGCAGCGTAGCTTAGACTTTCCCAGGTGGGAGAGAGGAGCTCTGTGCAGCCACAGGCGGGTGGCCAAAATGCACGGGTGGAGAAAGTGTCCGGCCTTGGCCCTGCTTTCTGAGGAGGGCGCGAAGCCGCTTAGCGGCAGCGGGGGCACCGTGACCCGCCTGTAGCCAGGGCCTGGGTCGCGCCGGTGAGCTGCCGGCGCGCCGGCCCTGTACTCGGGGCAGGTGTCGGGACCTTGCAGCGCCCTTTTGTCCCCAGGAGCAGCCCCACCCGGGTCCCTGTAAGCAGGGCTGGGGAGGCTCCTTTAGCCAGGTGACAGGAAGCAGCGCTCCCGGGCCCTTGCCAGGGGTCAGGTTGAAGAAGTGCTGTGCCGCAGGGCGCGCTCCCGCCTTTGGCGCTGCTTTGGGCCGGTGCCACCTCCCTGGCGGCCTTGTTGAGGAGGCTCCCGGGGCTCCTGCAGGCGGCTGTGCTGCCGTGCTGCGCTGCGGCCGGGCTCCGGCCTGCCCCTAAGTGGGGCGCAGGCCGGAGCCTGTGCTCCGCGGTGCTTGTTGGGGGGTGCCGGGCTGCGGGGGGCGGCCCCGTAAGCGGGGTTGTGTGCGTCCCCTGGCCTCGGCGGGCGGTTGGAGGGACCCCCTGTAATCAGGCGGGTACCCCTGGCCCCGGTCTTTCAGAGGCGTGGGGCCAGGAGTCATGGGGCCAGGCGCGTGCCCTCCCTGTCCTCGGGGCCGGGCTCGCGGCCCCTCGGGCGCCTCGGCTTTAGGCCGTGAGCTGGACTGCCTGACTGTAGAGTCTGCTTCCTGTTGCCTTGGGGGAAGGCCGAGCTCGGTGGCTCCCTGCGTGTGCACCGGCCTGTAAGCAGGCTGCGGGTCTGGGGGCCTTTGTGCTCCCTTCAGCTGGCAGCCTGCGTGGGGCGCCCGCCCCGTTAGTGGGGATGGCGCCGGACTTGGAGAGAAGGAGCCTGCTTAGGCCTTGGGGACCAGAGCCGCCCCGTAAGTCGGGGCCAGTGCTCTGGGGTCCCGGGCACTTTGCAGTCCAGGCAGCGGCTTGAGCTCCCTTGTAAGCAGGGGTGCAGCCTCTTGGCCGCTGCTCTGCGTGCCCAGCTTGGTTTGCCCAGAGGGCCCGGCTCCCAGCACGGCGTGGGACTGTGCCGGACGTCGCGATGGTGAGTCAAGCTGAACTTGGAGGCTTTTGGGCAGCTGGGGGGCTGTGTGGGTGGTGGCAGGAGGATCTCGCTGTGGGGCTGTTGGGTGGCATTCCCTTTGGGAGCTGAAGCTCCTCAGGCCTGATTGTGACCTCATCAACGTTTGCAGAAGCCGTGGGACGGCGAGGCAAGAGCCAGCTGGAGGAGCGGCGTCTTGGAGCTCAAGAGCGGAAGGGCGAGGCAAGAGCGAGCTTGGAGGAGCGGCGTCTTCGAGCTCAGGAGTGGAACAGCAAGGTAAGAGCAGCAGCTTGGAACTGAAGTTGGAGGCTTGTGGGCAGCCCGGGGATCTGGGGGTGGCTGCTTGAGGTTGTCCCCGTGGAGCTGTGCGGTCGCGGTTCCCTTCAGGCGCCGGGTGTGGAGCTTCTGAGGCCTGAGCGTGTCATGGTCCATTGGCAGAAGCCGTGGGACGACGAGGCAAGAGCGGCAGCGTCTTGGAGCTCAAGCGTGGAACGGCGAGGCAAGAGCGAGCTTGGAGCTGAAGAGGGGCCCTCTGGGCAAAGGGCTTTTCCAGGCCAGGGCACCTTCAGGGTGCCGCGGCTGGCTTTGCGCTGGGCGACCTCCCTGTGTGCAGGGCTGGGTCTTTGCTGTGGTTGGCCTTTTGCCCTTGTGCTCCTTTGGCTGCGCGGAGAGAGGGGCAACCCTGTAAGGAGGGTGAGAGCCCCTGTCTCCGCAGCTGAAACAGAGGAGAAACAGAGCTCTCCCGGCCCCCAGCCCAGCTACCCTGTAAGCAGGGCAGGGCTTTTCCCCAGCCCCGGCAGCTTTCTGCCTGCTGCCGGCCCCTGGCCGGCGTGACCCCCTGTACTCGGGGCGCGTCACAGCCCGTGTCCCTGTGCCAGCCCTGAAGCGCCTCAGGGCCTCGCGGCCCCTGTGGCCTCCTTGGAGTGCAGGGGCAGGTCTGATGCTTTCCTCTCCCGCTCAGCATTAGCAATGGCTCCCTAGAGCAGGTTGGCTGCACGGAACTTGCTCCCACTTGTGGGACTGTCTCCCCGTCCCCTGTCTTGCCCTTAGTTGGTGTGAGTGAGGAAGTGTGCTTGTGCTTTAGCCCCCCGCTTTAGAAATAGAGCAGCGTAGCTTAGACTTTCCCAGGTGGGAGAGAGGAGCTCTGTGCAGCCACAGGCGGGTGGCCAAAATGCACGGGTGGAGAAAGTGTCCGGCCTTGGCCCTGCTTTCTGAGGAGGGCGCGAAGCCGCTTAGCGGCAGCGGGGGCACCGTGACCCGCCTGTAGCCAGGGCCTGGGTCGCGCCGGTGAGCTGCCGGCGCGCCGGCCCTGTACTCGGGGCAGGTGTCGGGACCTTGCAGCGCCCTTTTGTCCCCAGGAGCAGCCCCACCCGGGTCCCTGTAAGCAGGGCTGGGGAGGCTCCTTTAGCCAGGTGACAGGAAGCAGCGCTCCCGGGCCCTTGCCAGGGGTCAGGTTGAAGAAGTGCTGTGCCGCAGGGCGCGCTCCCGCCTTTGGCGCTGCTTTGGGCCGGTGCCACCTCCCTGGCGGCCTTGTTGAGGAGGCTCCCGGGGCTCCTGCAGGCGGCTGTGCTGCCGTGCTGCGCTGCGGCCGGGCTCCGGCCTGCCCCTAAGTGGGGCGCAGGCCGGAGCCTGTGCTCCGCGGTGCTTGTTGGGGGGTGCCGGGCTGCGGGGGGCGGCCCCGTAAGCGGGGTTGTGTGCGTCCCCTGGCCTCGGCGGGCGGTTGGAGGGACCCCCTGTAATCAGGCGGGTACCCCTGGCCCCGGTCTTTCAGAGGCGTGGGGCCAGGAGTCATGGGGCCAGGCGCGTGCCCTCCCTGTCCTCGGGGCCGGGCTCGCGGCCCCTCGGGCGCCTCGGCTTTAGGCCGTGAGCTGGACTGCCTGACTGTAGAGTCTGCTTCCTGTTGCCTTGGGGGAAGGCCGAGCTCGGTGGCTCCCTGCGTGTGCACCGGCCTGTAAGCAGGCTGCGGGTCTGGGGGCCTTTGTGCTCCCTTCAGCTGGCAGCCTGCGTGGGGCGCCCGCCCCGTTAGTGGGGATGGCGCCGGACTTGGAGAGAAGGAGCCTGCTTAGGCCTTGGGGACCAGAGCCGCCCCGTAAGTCGGGGCCAGTGCTCTGGGGTCCCGGGCACTTTGCAGTCCAGGCAGCGGCTTGAGCTCCCTTGTAAGCAGGGGTGCAGCCTCTTGGCCGCTGCTCTGCGTGCCCAGCTTGGTTTGCCCAGAGGGCCCGGCTCCCAGCACGGCGTGGGACTGTGCCGGACGTCGCGATGGTGAGTCAAGCTGAACTTGGAGGCTTTTGGGCAGCTGGGGGGCTGTGTGGGTGGTGGCAGGAGGATCTCGCTGTGGGGCTGTTGGGTGGCATTCCCTTTGGGAGCTGAAGCTCCTCAGGCCTGATTGTGACCTCACCAACGTTTGCAGAAGCCGTGGGACGGCGAGGCAAGAGCCAGCTGGAGGAGCGGCGTCTTGGAGCTCAAGAGCGGAAGGGCGA
Organism: Vidua chalybeata; assembly: GCF_026979565.1. Classification (NCBI taxonomy): domain Eukaryota; kingdom Metazoa; phylum Chordata; class Aves; order Passeriformes; family Viduidae; genus Vidua; species Vidua chalybeata. The sequence goes on along the minus strand of NC_071533.1, from coordinate 8,691,765 downwards.
GGCAAGAGCGAGCTTGGAGGAGCGGCGTCTTCGAGCTCAGGAGTGGAACAGCAAGGTAAGAGCAGCAGCTTGGAACTGAAGTTGGAGGCTTGTGGGCAGCCCGGGGATCTGGGGGTGGCTGCTTGAGGTTGTCCCCGTGGAGCTGTGCGGTCGCGGTTCCCTTCAGGCGCCGGGTGTGGAGCTTCTGAGGCCTGAGCGTGTCATGGTCCATTGGCAGAAGCCGTGGGACGACGAGGCAAGAGCGGCAGCGTCTTGGAGCTCAAGCGTGGAACGGCGAGGCAAGAGCGAGCTTGGAGCTGAAGAGGGGCCCTCTGGGCAAAGGGCTTTTCCAGGCCAGGGCACCTTCAGGGTGCCGCGGCTGGCTTTGCGCTGGGCGACCTCCCTGTGTGCAGGGCTGGGTCTTTGCTGTGGTTGGCCTTTTGCCCTTGTGCTCCTTTGGCTGCGCGGAGAGAGGGGCAACCCTGTAAGGAGGGTGAGAGCCCCTGTCTCCGCAGCTGAAACAGAGGAGAAACAGAGCTCTCCCGGCCCCCAGCCCAGCTACCCTGTAAGCAGGGCAGGGCTTTTCCCCAGCCCCGGCAGCTTTCTGCCTGCTGCCGGCCCCTGGCCGGCGTGACCCCCTGTACTCGGGGCGCGTCACAGCCCGTGTCCCTGTGCCAGCCCTGAAGCGCCTCAGGGCCTCGCGGCCCCTGTGGCCTCCTTGGAGTGCAGGGGCAGGTCTGATGCTTTCCTCTCCCGCTCAGCATTAGCAATGGCTCCCTAGAGCAGGTTGGCTGCACGGAACTTGCTCCCACTTGTGGGACTGTCTCCCCGTCCCCTGTCTTGCCCTTAGTTGGTGTGAGTGAGGAAGTGTGCTTGTGCTTTAGCCCCCCGCTTTAGAAATAGAGCAGCGTAGCTTAGACTTTCCCAGGTGGGAGAGAGGAGCTCTGTGCAGCCACAGGCGGGTGGCCAAAATGCACGGGTGGAGAAAGTGTCCGGCCTTGGCCCTGCTTTCTGAGGAGGGCGCGAAGCCGCTTAGCGGCAGCGGGGGCACCGTGACCCGCCTGTAGCCAGGGCCTGGGTCGCGCCGGTGAGCTGCCGGCGCGCCGGCCCTGTACTCGGGGCAGGTGTCGGGACCTTGCAGCGCCCTTTTGTCCCCAGGAGCAGCCCCACCCGGGTCCCTGTAAGCAGGGCTGGGGAGGCTCCTTTAGCCAGGTGACAGGAAGCAGCGCTCCCGGGCCCTTGCCAGGGGTCAGGTTGAAGAAGTGCTGTGCCGCAGGGCGCGCTCCCGCCTTTGGCGCTGCTTTGGGCCGGTGCCACCTCCCTGGCGGCCTTGTTGAGGAGGCTCCCGGGGCTCCTGCAGGCGGCTGTGCTGCCGTGCTGCGCTGCGGCCGGGCTCCGGCCTGCCCCTAAGTGGGGCGCAGGCCGGAGCCTGTGCTCCGCGGTGCTTGTTGGGGGGTGCCGGGCTGCGGGGGGCGGCCCCGTAAGCGGGGTTGTGTGCGTCCCCTGGCCTCGGCGGGCGGTTGGAGGGACCCCCTGTAATCAGGCGGGTACCCCTGGCCCCGGTCTTTCAGAGGCGTGGGGCCAGGAGTCATGGGGCCAGGCGCGTGCCCTCCCTGTCCTCGGGGCCGGGCTCGCGGCCCCTCGGGCGCCTCGGCTTTAGGCCGTGAGCTGGACTGCCTGACTGTAGAGTCTGCTTCCTGTTGCCTTGGGGGAAGGCCGAGCTCGGTGGCTCCCTGCGTGTGCACCGGCCTGTAAGCAGGCTGCGGGTCTGGGGGCCTTTGTGCTCCCTTCAGCTGGCAGCCTGCGTGGGGCGCCCGCCCCGTTAGTGGGGATGGCGCCGGACTTGGAGAGAAGGAGCCTGCTTAGGCCTTGGGGACCAGAGCCGCCCCGTAAGTCGGGGCCAGTGCTCTGGGGTCCCGGGCACTTTGCAGTCCAGGCAGCGGCTTGAGCTCCCTTGTAAGCAGGGGTGCAGCCTCTTGGCCGCTGCTCTGCGTGCCCAGCTTGGTTTGCCCAGAGGGCCCGGCTCCCAGCACGGCGTGGGACTGTGCCGGACGTCGCGATGGTGAGTCAAGCTGAACTTGGAGGCTTTTGGGCAGCTGGGGGGCTGTGTGGGTGGTGGCAGGAGGATCTCGCTGTGGGGCTGTTGGGTGGCATTCCCTTTGGGAGCTGAAGCTCCTCAGGCCTGATTGTGACCTCACCAACGTTTGCAGAAGCCGTGGGACGGCGAGGCAAGAGCCAGCTGGAGGAGCGGCGTCTTGGAGCTCAAGAGCGGAAGGGCGAGGCAAGAGCGAGCTTGGAGGAGCGGCGTCTTCGAGCTCAGGAGTGGAACAGCAAGGTAAGAGCAGCAGCTTGGAACTGAAGTTGGAGGCTTGTGGGCAGCCCGGGGATCTGGGGGTGGCTGCTTGAGGTTGTCCCCGTGGAGCTGTGCGGTCGCGGTTCCCTTCAGGCGCCGGGTGTGGAGCTTCTGAGGCCTGAGCGTGTCATGGTCCATTGGCAGAAGCCGTGGGACGACGAGGCAAGAGCGGCAGCGTCTTGGAGCTCAAGCGTGGAACGGCGAGGCAAGAGCGAGCTTGGAGCTGAAGAGGGGCCCTCTGGGCAAAGGGCTTTTCCAGGCCAGGGCACCTTCAGGGTGCCGCGGCTGGCTTTGCGCTGGGCGACCTCCCTGTGTGCAGGGCTGGGTCTTTGCTGTGGTTGGCCTTTTGCCCTTGTGCTCCTTTGGCTGCGCGGAGAGAGGGGCAACCCTGTAAGGAGGGTGAGAGCCCCTGTCTCCGCAGCTGAAACAGAGGAGAAACAGAGCTCTCCCGGCCCCCAGCCCAGCTACCCTGTAAGCAGGGCAGGGCTTTTCCCCAGCCCCGGCAGCTTTCTGCCTGCTGCCGGCCCCTGGCCGGCGTGACCCCCTGTACTCGGGGCGCGTCACAGCCCGTGTCCCTGTGCCAGCCCTGAAGCGCCTCAGGGCCTCGCGGCCCCTGTGGCCTCCTTGGAGTGCAGGGGCAGGTCTGATGCTTTCCTCTCCCGCTCAGCATTAGCAATGGCTCCCTAGAGCAGGTTGGCTGCACGGAACTTGCTCCCACTTGTGGGACTGTCTCCCCGTCCCCTGTCTTGCCCTTAGTTGGTGTGAGTGAGGAAGTGTGCTTGTGCTTTAGCCCCCCGCTTTAGAAATAGAGCAGCGTAGCTTAGACTTTCCCAGGTGGGAGAGAGGAGCTCTGTGCAGCCACAGGCGGGTGGCCAAAATGCACGGGTGGAGAAAGTGTCCGGCCTTGGCCCTGCTTTCTGAGGAGGGCGCGAAGCCGCTTAGCGGCAGCGGGGGCACCGTGACCCGCCTGTAGCCAGGGCCTGGGTCGCGCCGGTGAGCTGCCGGCGCGCCGGCCCTGTACTCGGGGCAGGTGTCGGGACCTTGCAGCGCCCTTTTGTCCCCAGGAGCAGCCCCACCCGGGTCCCTGTAAGCAGGGCTGGGGAGGCTCCTTTAGCCAGGTGACAGGAAGCAGCGCTCCCGGGCCCTTGCCAGGGGTCAGGTTGAAGAAGTGCTGTGCCGCAGGGCGCGCTCCCGCCTTTGGCGCTGCTTTGGGCCGGTGCCACCTCCCTGGCGGCCTTGTTGAGGAGGCTCCCGGGGCTCCTGCAGGCGGCTGTGCTGCCGTGCTGCGCTGCGGCCGGGCTCCGGCCTGCCCCTAAGTGGGGCGCAGGCCGGAGCCTGTGCTCCGCGGTGCTTGTTGGGGGGTGCCGGGCTGCGGGGGGCGGCCCCGTAAGCGGGGTTGTGTGCGTCCCCTGGCCTCGGCGGGCGGTTGGAGGGACCCCCTGTAATCAGGCGGGTACCCCTGGCCCCGGTCTTTCAGAGGCGTGGGGCCAGGAGTCATGGGGCCAGGCGCGTGCCCTCCCTGTCCTCGGGGCCGGGCTCGCGGCCCCTCGGGCGCCTCGGCTTTAGGCCGTGAGCTGGACTGCCTGACTGTAGAGTCTGCTTCCTGTTGCCTTGGGGGAAGGCCGAGCTCGGTGGCTCCCTGCGTGTGCACCGGCCTGTAAGCAGGCTGCGGGTCTGGGGGCCTTTGTGCTCCCTTCAGCTGGCAGCCTGCGTGGGGCGCCCGCCCCGTTAGTGGGGATGGCGCCGGACTTGGAGAGAAGGAGCCTGCTTAGGCCTTGGGGACCAGAGCCGCCCCGTAAGTCGGGGCCAGTGCTCTGGGGTCCCGGGCACTTTGCAGTCCAGGCAGCGGCTTGAGCTCCCTTGTAAGCAGGGGTGCAGCCTCTTGGCCGCTGCTCTGCGTGCCCAGCTTGGTTTGCCCAGAGGGCCCGGCTCCCAGCACGGCGTGGGACTGTGCCGGACGTCGCGATGGTGAGTCAAGCTGAACTTGGAGGCTTTTGGGCAGCTGGGGGGCTGTGTGGGTGGTGGCAGGAGGATCTCGCTGTGGGGCTGTTGGGTGGCATTCCCTTTGGGAGCTGAAGCTCCTCAGGCCTGATTGTGACCTCACCAACGTTTGCAGAAGCCGTGGGACGGCGAGGCAAGAGCCAGCTGGAGGAGCGGCGTCTTGGAGCTCAAGAGCGGAAGGGCGAGGCAAGAGCGAGCTTGGAGGAGCGGCGTCTTCGAGCTCAGGAGTGGAACAGCAAGGTAAGAGCAGCAGCTTGGAACTGAAGTTGGAGGCTTGTGGGCAGCCCGGGGATCTGGGGGTGGCTGCTTGAGGTTGTCCCCGTGGAGCTGTGCGGTCGCGGTTCCCTTCAGGCGCCGGGTGTGGAGCTTCTGAGGCCTGAGCGTGTCATGGTCCATTGGCAGAAGCCGTGGGACGACGAGGCAAGAGCGGCAGCGTCTTGGAGCTCAAGCGTGGAACGGCGAGGCAAGAGCGAGCTTGGAGCTGAAGAGGGGCCCTCTGGGCAAAGGGCTTTTCCAGGCCAGGGCACCTTCAGGGTGCCGCGGCTGGCTTTGCGCTGGGCGACCTCCCTGTGTGCAGGGCTGGGTCTTTGCTGTGGTTGGCCTTTTGCCCTTGTGCTCCTTTGGCTGCGCGGAGAGAGGGGCAACCCTGTAAGGAGGGTGAGAGCCCCTGTCTCCGCAGCTGAAACAGAGGAGAAACAGAGCTCTCCCGGCCCCCAGCCCAGCTACCCTGTAAGCAGGGCAGGGCTTTTCCCCAGCCCCGGCAGCTTTCTGCCTGCTGCCGGCCCCTGGCCGGCGTGACCCCCTGTACTCGGGGCGCGTCACAGCCCGTGTCCCTGTGCCAGCCCTGAAGCGCCTCAGGGCCTCGCGGCCCCTGTGGCCTCCTTGGAGTGCAGGGGCAGGTCTGATGCTTTCCTCTCCCGCTCAGCATTAGCAATGGCTCCCTAGAGCAGGTTGGCTGCACGGAACTTGCTCCCACTTGTGGGACTGTCTCCCCGTCCCCTGTCTTGCCCTTAGTTGGTGTGAGTGAGGAAGTGTGCTTGTGCTTTAGCCCCCCGCTTTAGAAATAGAGCAGCGTAGCTTAGACTTTCCCAGGTGGGAGAGAGGAGCTCTGTGCAGCCACAGGCGGGTGGCCAAAATGCACGGGTGGAGAAAGTGTCCGGCCTTGGCCCTGCTTTCTGAGGAGGGCGCGAAGCCGCTTAGCGGCAGCGGGGGCACCGTGACCCGCCTGTAGCCAGGGCCTGGGTCGCGCCGGTGAGCTGCCGGCGCGCCGGCCCTGTACTCGGGGCAGGTGTCGGGACCTTGCAGCGCCCTTTTGTCCCCAGGAGCAGCCCCACCCGGGTCCCTGTAAGCAGGGCTGGGGAGGCTCCTTTAGCCAGGTGACAGGAAGCAGCGCTCCCGGGCCCTTGCCAGGGGTCAGGTTGAAGAAGTGCTGTGCCGCAGGGCGCGCTCCCGCCTTTGGCGCTGCTTTGGGCCGGTGCCACCTCCCTGGCGGCCTTGTTGAGGAGGCTCCCGGGGCTCCTGCAGGCGGCTGTGCTGCCGTGCTGCGCTGCGGCCGGGCTCCGGCCTGCCCCTAAGTGGGGCGCAGGCCGGAGCCTGTGCTCCGCGGTGCTTGTTGGGGGGTGCCGGGCTGCGGGGGGCGGCCCCGTAAGCGGGGTTGTGTGCGTCCCCTGGCCTCGGCGGGCGGTTGGAGGGACCCCCTGTAATCAGGCGGGTACCCCTGGCCCCGGTCTTTCAGAGGCGTGGGGCCAGGAGTCATGGGGCCAGGCGCGTGCCCTCCCTGTCCTCGGGGCCGGGCTCGCGGCCCCTCGGGCGCCTCGGCTTTAGGCCGTGAGCTGGACTGCCTGACTGTAGAGTCTGCTTCCTGTTGCCTTGGGGGAAGGCCGAGCTCGGTGGCTCCCTGCGTGTGCACCGGCCTGTAAGCAGGCTGCGGGTCTGGGGGCCTTTGTGCTCCCTTCAGCTGGCAGCCTGCGTGGGGCGCCCGCCCCGTTAGTGGGGATGGCGCCGGACTTGGAGAGAAGGAGCCTGCTTAGGCCTTGGGGACCAGAGCCGCCCCGTAAGTCGGGGCCAGTGCTCTGGGGTCCCGGGCACTTTGCAGTCCAGGCAGCGGCTTGAGCTCCCTTGTAAGCAGGGGTGCAGCCTCTTGGCCGCTGCTCTGCGTGCCCAGCTTGGTTTGCCCAGAGGGCCCGGCTCCCAGCACGGCGTGGGACTGTGCCGGACGTCGCGATGGTGAGTCAAGCTGAACTTGGAGGCTTTTGGGCAGCTGGGGGGCTGTGTGGGTGGTGGCAGGAGGATCTCGCTGTGGGGCTGTTGGGTGGCATTCCCTTTGGGAGCTGAAGCTCCTCAGGCCTGATTGTGACCTCACCAACGTTTGCAGAAGCCGTGGGACGGCGAGGCAAGAGCCAGCTGGAGGAGCGGCGTCTTGGAGCTCAAGAGCGGAAGGGCGAGGCAAGAGCGAGCTTGGAGGAGCGGCGTCTTCGAGCTCAGGAGTGGAACAGCAAGGTAAGAGCAGCAGCTTGGAACTGAAGTTGGAGGCTTGTGGGCAGCCCGGGGATCTGGGGGTGGCTGCTTGAGGTTGTCCCCGTGGAGCTGTGCGGTCGCGGTTCCCTTCAGGCGCCGGGTGTGGAGCTTCTGAGGCCTGAGCGTGTCATGGTCCATTGGCAGAAGCCGTGGGACGACGAGGCAAGAGCGGCAGCGTCTTGGAGCTCAAGCGTGGAACGGCGAGGCAAGAGCGAGCTTGGAGCTGAAGAGGGGCCCTCTGGGCAAAGGGCTTTTCCAGGCCAGGGCACCTTCAGGGTGCCGCGGCTGGCTTTGCGCTGGGCGACCTCCCTGTGTGCAGGGCTGGGTCTTTGCTGTGGTTGGCCTTTTGCCCTTGTGCTCCTTTGGCTGCGCGGAGAGAGGGGCAACCCTGTAAGGAGGGTGAGAGCCCCTGTCTCCGCAGCTGAAACAGAGGAGAAACAGAGCTCTCCCGGCCCCCAGCCCAGCTACCCTGTAAGCAGGGCAGGGCTTTTCCCCAGCCCCGGCAGCTTTCTGCCTGCTGCCGGCCCCTGGCCGGCGTGACCCCCTGTACTCGGGGCGCGTCACAGCCCGTGTCCCTGTGCCAGCCCTGAAGCGCCTCAGGGCCTCGCGGCCCCTGTGGCCTCCTTGGAGTGCAGGGGCAGGTCTGATGCTTTCCTCTCCCGCTCAGCATTAGCAATGGCTCCCTAGAGCAGGTTGGCTGCACGGAACTTGCTCCCACTTGTGGGACTGTCTCCCCGTCCCCTGTCTTGCCCTTAGTTGGTGTGAGTGAGGAAGTGTGCTTGTGCTTTAGCCCCCCGCTTTAGAAATAGAGCAGCGTAGCTTAGACTTTCCCAGGTGGGAGAGAGGAGCTCTGTGCAGCCACAGGCGGGTGGCCAAAATGCACGGGTGGAGAAAGTGTCCGGCCTTGGCCCTGCTTTCTGAGGAGGGCGCGAAGCCGCTTAGCGGCAGCGGGGGCACCGTGACCCGCCTGTAGCCAGGGCCTGGGTCGCGCCGGTGAGCTGCCGGCGCGCCGGCCCTGTACTCGGGGCAGGTGTCGGGACCTTGCAGCGCCCTTTTGTCCCCAGGAGCAGCCCCACCCGGGTCCCTGTAAGCAGGGCTGGGGAGGCTCCTTTAGCCAGGTGACAGGAAGCAGCGCTCCCGGGCCCTTGCCAGGGGTCAGGTTGAAGAAGTGCTGTGCCGCAGGGCGCGCTCCCGCCTTTGGCGCTGCTTTGGGCCGGTGCCACCTCCCTGGCGGCCTTGTTGAGGAGGCTCCCGGGGCTCCTGCAGGCGGCTGTGCTGCCGTGCTGCGCTGCGGCCGGGCTCCGGCCTGCCCCTAAGTGGGGCGCAGGCCGGAGCCTGTGCTCCGCGGTGCTTGTTGGGGGGTGCCGGGCTGCGGGGGGCGGCCCCGTAAGCGGGGTTGTGTGCGTCCCCTGGCCTCGGCGGGCGGTTGGAGGGACCCCCTGTAATCAGGCGGGTACCCCTGGCCCCGGTCTTTCAGAGGCGTGGGGCCAGGAGTCATGGGGCCAGGCGCGTGCCCTCCCTGTCCTCGGGGCCGGGCTCGCGGCCCCTCGGGCGCCTCGGCTTTAGGCCGTGAGCTGGACTGCCTGACTGTAGAGTCTGCTTCCTGTTGCCTTGGGGGAAGGCCGAGCTCGGTGGCTCCCTGCGTGTGCACCGGCCTGTAAGCAGGCTGCGGGTCTGGGGGCCTTTGTGCTCCCTTCAGCTGGCAGCCTGCGTGGGGCGCCCGCCCCGTTAGTGGGGATGGCGCCGGACTTGGAGAGAAGGAGCCTGCTTAGGCCTTGGGGACCAGAGCCGCCCCGTAAGTCGGGGCCAGTGCTCTGGGGTCCCGGGCACTTTGCAGTCCAGGCAGCGGCTTGAGCTCCCTGTAAGCAGGGGTGCAGCCTCTTGGCCGCTGCTCTGCGTGCCCAGCTTGGTTTGCCCAGAGGGCCCGGCTCCCAGCACGGCGTGGGACTGTGCCGGACGTCGCGATGGTGAGTCAAGCTGAACTTGGAGGCTTTTGGGCAGCTGGGGGGCTGTGTGGGTGGTGGCAGGAGGATCTCGCTGTGGGGCTGTTGGGTGGCATTCCCTTTGGGAGCTGAAGCTCCTCAGGCCTGATTGTGACCTCACCAACGTTTGCAGAAGCCGTGGGACGGCGAGGCAAGAGCCAGCTGGAGGAGCGGCGTCTTGGAGCTCAAGAGCGGAAGGGCGAGGCAAGAGCGAGCTTGGAGGAGCGGCGTCTTCGAGCTCAGGAGTGGAACAGCAAGGTAAGAGCAGCAGCTTGGAACTGAAGTTGGAGGCTTGTGGGCAGCCCGGGGATCTGGGGGTGGCTGCTTGAGGTTGTCCCCGTGGAGCTGTGCGGTCGCGGTTCCCTTCAGGCGCCGGGTGTGGAGCTTCTGAGGCCTGAGCGTGTCATGGTCCATTGGCAGAAGCCGTGGGACGACGAGGCAAGAGCGGCAGCGTCTTGGAGCTCAAGCGTGGAACGGCGAGGCAAGAGCGAGCTTGGAGCTGAAGAGGGGCCCTCTGGGCAAAGGGCTTTTCCAGGCCAGGGCACCTTCAGGGTGCCGCGGCTGGCTTTGCGCTGGGCGACCTCCCTGTGTGCAGGGCTGGGTCTTTGCTGTGGTTGGCCTTTTGCCCTTGTGCTCCTTTGGCTGCGCGGAGAGAGGGGCAACCCTGTAAGGAGGGTGAGAGCCCCTGTCTCCGCAGCTGAAACAGAGGAGAAACAGAGCTCTCCCGGCCCCCAGCCCAGCTACCCTGTAAGCAGGGCAGGGCTTTTCCCCAGCCCCGGCAGCTTTCTGCCTGCTGCCGGCCCCTGGCCGGCGTGACCCCCTGTACTCGGGGCGCGTCACAGCCCGTGTCCCTGTGCCAGCCCTGAAGCGCCTCAGGGCCTCGCGGCCCCTGTGGCCTCCTTGGAGTGCAGGGGCAGGTCTGATGCTTTCCTCTCCCGCTCAGCATTAGCAATGGCTCCCTAGAGCAGGTTGGCTGCACGGAACTTGCTCCCACTTGTGGGACTGTCTCCCCGTCCCCTGTCTTGCCCTTAGTTGGTGTGAGTGAGGAAGTGTGCTTGTGCTTTAGCCCCCCGCTTTAGAAATAGAGCAGCGTAGCTTAGACTTTCCCAGGTGGGAGAGAGGAGCTCTGTGCAGCCACAGGCGGGTGGCCAAAATGCACGGGTGGAGAAAGTGTCCGGCCTTGGCCCTGCTTTCTGAGGAGGGCGCGAAGCCGCTTAGCGGCAGCGGGGGCACCGTGACCCGCCTGTAGCCAGGGCCTGGGTCGTGCCGGTGAGCTGCCGGCGCGCCGGCCCTGTACTCGGGGCAGGTGTCGGGACCTTGCAGCGCCCTTTTGTCCCCAGGAGCAGCCCCACCCGGGTCCCTGTAAGCAGGGCTGGGGAGGCTCCTTTAGCCAGGTGACAGGAAGCAGCGCTCCCGGGCCCTTGCCAGGGGTCAGGTTGAAGAAGTGCTGTGCCGCAGGGCGCGCTCCCGCCTTTGGCGCTGCTTTGGGCCGGTGCCACCTCCCTGGCGGCCTTGTTGAGGAGGCTCCCGGGGCTCCTGCAGGCGGCTGTGCTGCCGTGCTGCGCTGCGGCCGGGCTCCGGCCTGCCCCTAAGTGGGGCGCAGGCCGGAGCCTGTGCTCCGCGGTGCTTGTTGGGGGGTGCCGGGCTGCGGGGGGCGGCCCCGTAAGCGGGGTTGTGTGCGTCCCCTGGCCTCGGCGGGCGGTTGGAGGGACCCCCTGTAATCAGGCGGGTACCCCTGGCCCCGGTCTTTCAGAGGCGTGGGGCCAGGAGTCATGGGGCCAGGCGCGTGCCCTCCCTGTCCTCGGGGCCGGGCTCGCGGCCCCTCGGGCGCCTCGGCTTTAGGCCGTGAGCTGGACTGCCTGACTGTAGAGTCTGCTTCCTGTTGCCTTGGGGGAAGGCCGAGCTCGGTGGCTCCCTGCGTGTGCACCGGCCTGTAAGCAGGCTGCGGGTCTGGGGGCCTTTGTGCTCCCTTCAGCTGGCAGCCTGCGTGGGGCGCCCGCCCCGTTAGTGGGGATGGCGCCGGACTTGGAGAGAAGGAGCCTGCTTAGGCCTTGGGGACCAGAGCCGCCCCGTAAGTCGGGGCCAGTGCTCTGGGGTCCCGGGCACTTTGCAGTCCAGGCAGCGGCTTGAGCTCCCTGTAAGCAGGGGTGCAGCCTCTTGGCCGCTGCTCTGCGTGCCCAGCTTGGTTTGCCCAGAGGGCCCGGCTCCCAGCACGGCGTGGGACTGTGCCGGACGTCGCGATGGTGAGTCAAGCTGAACTTGGAGGCTTTTGGGCAGCTGGGGGGCTGTGTGGGTGGTGGCAGGAGGATCTCGCTGTGGGGCTGTTGGGTGGCATTCCCTTTGGGAGCTGAAGCTCCTCAGGCCTGATTGTGACCTCACCAACGTTTGCAGAAGCCGTGGGACGGCGAGGCAAGAGCCAGCTGGAGGAGCGGCGTCTTGGAGCTCAAGAGCGGAAGGGCGAGGCAAGAGCGAGCTTGGAGGAGCGGCGTCTTCGAGCTCAGGAGTGGAACAGCAAGGTAAGAGCAGCAGCTTGGAACTGAAGTTGGAGGCTTGTGGGCAGCCCGGGGATCTGGGGGTGGCTGCTTGAGGTTGTCCCCGTGGAGCTGTGCGGTCGCGGTTCCCTTCAGGCGCCGGGTGTGGAGCTTCTGAGGCCTGAGCGTGTCATGGTCCATTGGCAGAAGCCGTGGGACGACGAGGCAAGAGCGGCAGCGTCTTGGAGCTCAAGCGTGGAACGGCGAGGCAAGAGCGAGCTTGGAGCTGAAGAGGGGCCCTCTGGGCAAAGGGCTTTTCCAGGCCAGGGCACCTTCAGGGTGCCGCGGCTGGCTTTGCGCTGGGCGACCTCCCTGTGTGCAGGGCTGGGTCTTTGCTGTGGTTGGCCTTTTGCCCTTGTGCTCCTTTGGCTGCGCGGAGAGAGGGGCAACCCTGTAAGGAGGGTGAGAGCCCCTGTCTCCGCAGCTGAAACAGAGGAGAAACAGAGCTCTCCCGGCCCCCAGCCCAGCTACCCTGTAAGCAGGGCAGGGCTTTTCCCCAGCCCCGGCAGCTTTCTGCCTGCTGCCGGCCCCTGGCCGGCGTGACCCCCTGTACTCGGGGCGCGTCACAGCCCGTGTCCCTGTGCCAGCCCTGAAGCGCCTCAGGGCCTCGCGGCCCCTGTGGCCTCCTTGGAGTGCAGGGGCAGGTCTGATGCTTTCCTCTCCCGCTCAGCATTAGCAATGGCTCCCTAGAGCAGGTTGGCTGCACGGAACTTGCTCCCACTTGTGGGACTGTCTCCCCGTCCCCTGTCTTGCCCTTAGTTGGTGTGAGTGAGGAAGTGTGCTTGTGCTTTAGCCCCCCGCTTTAGAAATAGAGCAGCGTAGCTTAGACTTTCCCAGGTGGGAGAGAGGAGCTCTGTGCAGCCACAGGCGGGTGGCCAAAATGCACGGGTGGAGAAAGTGTCCGGCCTTGGCCCTGCTTTCTGAGGAGGGCGCGAAGCCGCTTAGCGGCAGCGGGGGCACCGTGACCCGCCTGTAGCCAGGGCCTGGGTCGCGCCGGTGAGCTGCCGGCGCGCCGGCCCTGTACTCGGGGCAGGTGTCGGGACCTTGCAGCGCCCTTTTGTCCCCAGGAGCAGCCCCACCCGGGTCCCTGTAAGCAGGGCTGGGGAGGCTCCTTTAGCCAGGTGACAGGAAGCAGCGCTCCCGGGCCCTTGCCAGGGGTCAGGTTGAAGAAGTGCTGTGCCGCAGGGCGCGCTCCCGCCTTTGGCGCTGCTTTGGGCCGGTGCCACCTCCCTGGCGGCCTTGTTGAGGAGGCTCCCGGGGCTCCTGCAGGCGGCTGTGCTGCCGTGCTGCGCTGCGGCCGGGCTCCGGCCTGCCCCTAAGTGGGGCGCAGGCCGGAGCCTGTGCTCCGCGGTGCTTGTTGGGGGGTGCCGGGCTGCGGGGGGCGGCCCCGTAAGCGGGGTTGTGTGCGTCCCCTGGCCTCGGCGGGCGGTTGGAGGGACCCCCTGTAATCAGGCGGGTACCCCTGGCCCCGGTCTTTCAGAGGCGTGGGGCCAGGAGTCATGGGGCCAGGCGCGTGCCCTCCCTGTCCTCGGGGCCGGGCTCGCGGCCCCTCGGGCGCCTCGGCTTTAGGCCGTGAGCTGGACTGCCTGACTGTAGAGTCTGCTTCCTGTTGCCTTGGGGGAAGGCCGAGCTCGGTGGCTCCCTGCGTGTGCACCGGCCTGTAAGCAGGCTGCGGGTCTGGGGGCCTTTGTGCTCCCTTCAGCTGGCAGCCTGCGTGGGGCGCCCGCCCCGTTAGTGGGGATGGCGCCGGACTTGGAGAGAAGGAGCCTGCTTAGGCCTTGGGGACCAGAGCCGCCCCGTAAGTCGGGGCCAGTGCTCTGGGGTCCCGGGCACTTTGCAGTCCAGGCAGCGGCTTGAGCTCCCTTGTAAGCAGGGGTGCAGCCTCTTGGCCGCTGCTCTGCGTGCCCAGCTTGGTTTGCCCAGAGGGCCCGGCTCCCAGCACGGCGTGGGACTGTGCCGGACGTCGCGATGGTGAGTCAAGCTGAACTTGGAGGCTTTTGGGCAGCTGGGGGGCTGTGTGGGTGGTGGCAGGAGGATCTCGCTGTGGGGCTGTTGGGTGGCATTCCCTTTGGGAGCTGAAGCTCCTCAGGCCTGATTGTGACCTCACCAACGTTTGCAGAAGCCGTGGGACGGCGAGGCAAGAGCCAGCTGGAGGAGCGGCGTCTTGGAGCTCAAGAGCGGAAGGGCGAGGCAAGAGCGAGCTTGGAGGAGCGGCGTCTTCGAGCTCAGGAGTGGAACAGCAAGGTAAGAGCAGCAGCTTGGAACTGAAGTTGGAGGCTTGTGGGCAGCCCGGGGATCTGGGGGTGGCTGCTTGAGGTTGTCCCCGTGGAGCTGTGCGGTCGCGGTTCCCTTCAGGCGCCGGGTGTGGAGCTTCTGAGGCCTGAGCGTGTCATGGTCCATTGGCAGAAGCCGTGGGACGACGAGGCAAGAGCGGCAGCGTCTTGGAGCTCAAGCGTGGAACGGCGAGGCAAGAGCGAGCTTGGAGCTGAAGAGGGGCCCTCTGGGCAAAGGGCTTTTCCAGGCCAGGGCACCTTCAGGGTGCCGCGGCTGGCTTTGCGCTGGGCGACCTCCCTGTGTGCAGGGCTGGGTCTTTGCTGTGGTTGGCCTTTTGCCCTTGTGCTCCTTTGGCTGCGCGGAGAGAGGGGCAACCCTGTAAGGAGGGTGAGAGCCCCTGTCTCCGCAGCTGAAACAGAGGAGAAACAGAGCTCTCCCGGCCCCCAGCCCAGCTACCCTGTAAGCAGGGCAGGGCTTTTCCCCAGCCCCGGCAGCTTTCTGCCTGCTGCCGGCCCCTGGCCGGCGTGACCCCCTGTACTCGGGGCGCGTCACAGCCCGTGTCCCTGTGCCAGCCCTGAAGCGCCTCAGGGCCTCGCGGCCCCTGTGGCCTCCTTGGAGTGCAGGGGCAGGTCTGATGCTTTCCTCTCCCGCTCAGCATTAGCAATGGCTCCCTAGAGCAGGTTGGCTGCACGGAACTTGCTCCCACTTGTGGGACTGTCTCCCCGTCCCCTGTCTTGCCCTTAGTTGGTGTGAGTGAGGAAGTGTGCTTGTGCTTTAGCCCCCCGCTTTAGAAATAGAGCAGCGTAGCTTAGACTTTCCCAGGTGGGAGAGAGGAGCTCTGTGCAGCCACAGGCGGGTGGCCAAAATGCACGGGTGGAGAAAGTGTCCGGCCTTGGCCCTGCTTTCTGAGGAGGGCGCGAAGCCGCTTAGCGGCAGCGGGGGCACCGTGACCCGCCTGTAGCCAGGGCCTGGGTCGTGCCGGTGAGCTGCCGGCGCGCCGGCCCTGTACTCGGGGCAGGTGTCGGGACCTTGCAGCGCCCTTTTGTCCCCAGGAGCAGCCCCACCCGGGTCCCTGTAAGCAGGGCTGGGGAGGCTCCTTTAGCCAGGTGACAGGAAGCAGCGCTCCCGGGCCCTTGCCAGGGGTCAGGTTGAAGAAGTGCTGTGCCGCAGGGCGCGCTCCCGCCTTTGGCGCTGCTTTGGGCCGGTGCCACCTCCCTGGCGGCCTTGTTGAGGAGGCTCCCGGGGCTCCTGCAGGCGGCTGTGCTGCCGTGCTGCGCTGCGGCCGGGCTCCGGCCTGCCCCTAAGTGGGGCGCAGGCCGGAGCCTGTGCTCCGCGGTGCTTGTTGGGGGGTGCCGGGCTGCGGGGGGCGGCCCCGTAAGCGGGGTTGTGTGCGTCCCCTGGCCTCGGCGGGCGGTTGGAGGGACCCCCTGTAATCAGGCGGGTACCCCTGGCCCCGGTCTTTCAGAGGCGTGGGGCCAGGAGTCATGGGGCCAGGCGCGTGCCCTCCCTGTCCTCGGGGCCGGGCTCGCGGCCCCTCGGGCGCCTCGGCTTTAGGCCGTGAGCTGGACTGCCTGACTGTAGAGTCTGCTTCCTGTTGCCTTGGGGGAAGGCCGAGCTCGGTGGCTCCCTGCGTGTGCACCGGCCTGTAAGCAGGCTGCGGGTCTGGGGGCCTTTGTGCTCCCTTCAGCTGGCAGCCTGCGTGGGGCGCCCGCCCCGTTAGTGGGGATGGCGCCGGACTTGGAGAGAAGGAGCCTGCTTAGGCCTTGGGGACCAGAGCCGCCCCGTAAGTCGGGGCCAGTGCTCTGGGGTCCCGGGCACTTTGCAGTCCAGGCAGCGGCTTGAGCTCCCTGTAAGCAGGGGTGCAGCCTCTTGGCCGCTGCTCTGCGTGCCCAGCTTGGTTTGCCCAGAGGGCCCGGCTCCCAGCACGGCGTGGGACTGTGCCGGACGTCGCGATGGTGAGTCAAGCTGAACTTGGAGGCTTTTGGGCAGCTGGGGGGCTGTGTGGGTGGTGGCAGGAGGATCTCGCTGTGGGGCTGTTGGGTGGCATTCCCTTTGGGAGCTGAAGCTCCTCAGGCCTGATTGTGACCTCATCAACGTTTGCAGAAGCCGTGGGACGGCGAGGCAAGAGCCAGCTGGAGGAGCGGCGTCTTGGAGCTCAAGAGCGGAAGGGCGAGGCAAGAGCGAGCTTGGAGGAGCGGCGTCTTCGAGCTCAGGAGTGGAACAGCAAGGTAAGAGCAGCAGCTTGGAACTGAAGTTGGAGGCTTGTGGGCAGCCCGGGGATCTGGGGGTGGCTGCTTGAGGTTGTCCCCGTGGAGCTGTGCGGTCGCGGTTCCCTTCAGGCGCCGGGTGTGGAGCTTCTGAGGCCTGAGCGTGTCATGGTCCATTGGCAGAAGCCGTGGGACGACGAGGCAAGAGCGGCAGCGTCTTGGAGCTCAAGCGTGGAACGGCGAGGCAAGAGCGAGCTTGGAGCTGAAGAGGGGCCCTCTGGGCAAAGGGCTTTTCCAGGCCAGGGCACCTTCAGGGTGCCGCGGCTGGCTTTGCGCTGGGCGACCTCCCTGTGTGCAGGGCTGGGTCTTTGCTGTGGTTGGCCTTTTGCCCTTGTGCTCCTTTGGCTGCGCGGAGAGAGGGGCAACCCTGTAAGGAGGGTGAGAGCCCCTGTCTCCGCAGCTGAAACAGAGGAGAAACAGAGCTCTCCCGGCCCCCAGCCCAGCTACCCTGTAAGCAGGGCAGGGCTTTTCCCCAGCCCCGGCAGCTTTCTGCCTGCTGCCGGCCCCTGGCCGGCGTGACCCCCTGTACTCGGGGCGCGTCACAGCCCGTGTCCCTGTGCCAGCCCTGAAGCGCCTCAGGGCCTCGCGGCCCCTGTGGCCTCCTTGGAGTGCAGGGGCAGGTCTGATGCTTTCCTCTCCCGCTCAGCATTAGCAATGGCTCCCTAGAGCAGGTTGGCTGCACGGAACTTGCTCCCACTTGTGGGACTGTCTCCCCGTCCCCTGTCTTGCCCTTAGTTGGTGTGAGTGAGGAAGTGTGCTTGTGCTTTAGCCCCCCGCTTTAGAAATAGAGCAGCGTAGCTTAGACTTTCCCAGGTGGGAGAGAGGAGCTCTGTGCAGCCACAGGCGGGTGGCCAAAATGCACGGGTGGAGAAAGTGTCCGGCCTTGGCCCTGCTTTCTGAGGAGGGCGCGAAGCCGCTTAGCGGCAGCGGGGGCACCGTGACCCGCCTGTAGCCAGGGCCTGGGTCGCGCCGGTGAGCTGCCGGCGCGCCGGCCCTGTACTCGGGGCAGGTGTCGGGACCTTGCAGCGCCCTTTTGTCCCCAGGAGCAGCCCCACCCGGGTCCCTGTAAGCAGGGCTGGGGAGGCTCCTTTAGCCAGGTGACAGGAAGCAGCGCTCCCGGGCCCTTGCCAGGGGTCAGGTTGAAGAAGTGCTGTGCCGCAGGGCGCGCTCCCGCCTTTGGCGCTGCTTTGGGCCGGTGCCACCTCCCTGGCGGCCTTGTTGAGGAGGCTCCCGGGGCTCCTGCAGGCGGCTGTGCTGCCGTGCTGCGCTGCGGCCGGGCTCCGGCCTGCCCCTAAGTGGGGCGCAGGCCGGAGCCTGTGCTCCGCGGTGCTTGTTGGGGGGTGCCGGGCTGCGGGGGGCGGCCCCGTAAGCGGGGTTGTGTGCGTCCCCTGGCCTCGGCGGGCGGTTGGAGGGACCCCCTGTAATCAGGCGGGTACCCCTGGCCCCGGTCTTTCAGAGGCGTGGGGCCAGGAGTCATGGGGCCAGGCGCGTGCCCTCCCTGTCCTCGGGGCCGGGCTCGCGGCCCCTCGGGCGCCTCGGCTTTAGGCCGTGAGCTGGACTGCCTGACTGTAGAGTCTGCTTCCTGTTGCCTTGGGGGAAGGCCGAGCTCGGTGGCTCCCTGCGTGTGCACCGGCCTGTAAGCAGGCTGCGGGTCTGGGGGCCTTTGTGCTCCCTTCAGCTGGCAGCCTGCGTGGGGCGCCCGCCCCGTTAGTGGGGATGGCGCCGGACTTGGAGAGAAGGAGCCTGCTTAGGCCTTGGGGACCAGAGCCGCCCCGTAAGTCGGGGCCAGTGCTCTGGGGTCCCGGGCACTTTGCAGTCCAGGCAGCGGCTTGAGCTCCCTGTAAGCAGGGGTGCAGCCTCTTGGCCGCTGCTCTGCGTGCCCAGCTTGGTTTGCCCAGAGGGCCCGGCTCCCAGCACGGCGTGGGACTGTGCCGGACGTCGCGATGGTGAGTCAAGCTGAACTTGGAGGCTTTTGGGCAGCTGGGGGGCTGTGTGGGTGGTGGCAGGAGGATCTCGCTGTGGGGCTGTTGGGTGGCATTCCCTTTGGGAGCTGAAGCTCCTCAGGCCTGATTGTGACCTCACCAACGTTTGCAGAAGCCGTGGGACGGCGAGGCAAGAGCCAGCTGGAGGAGCGGCGTCTTGGAGCTCAAGAGCGGAAGGGCGAGGCAAGAGCGAGCTTGGAGGAGCGGCGTCTTCGAGCTCAGGAGTGGAACAGCAAGGTAAGAGCAGCAGCTTGGAACTGAAGTTGGAGGCTTGTGGGCAGCCCGGGGATCTGGGGGTGGCTGCTTGAGGTTGTCCCCGTGGAGCTGTGCGGTCGCGGTTCCCTTCAGGCGCCGGGTGTGGAGCTTCTGAGGCCTGAGCGTGTCATGGTCCATTGGCAGAAGCCGTGGGACGACGAGGCAAGAGCGGCAGCGTCTTGGAGCTCAAGCGTGGAACGGCGAGGCAAGAGCGAGCTTGGAGCTGAAGAGGGGCCCTCTGGGCAAAGGGCTTTTCCAGGCCAGGGCACCTTCAGGGTGCCGCGGCTGGCTTTGCGCTGGGCGACCTCCCTGTGTGCAGGGCTGGGTCTTTGCTGTGGTTGGCCTTTTGCCCTTGTGCTCCTTTGGCTGCGCGGAGAGAGGGGCAACCCTGTAAGGAGGGTGAGAGCCCCTGTCTCCGCAGCTGAAACAGAGGAGAAACAGAGCTCTCCCGGCCCCCAGCCCAGCTACCCTGTAAGCAGGGCAGGGCTTTTCCCCAGCCCCGGCAGCTTTCTGCCTGCTGCCGGCCCCTGGCCGGCGTGACCCCCTGTACTCGGGGCGCGTCACAGCCCGTGTCCCTGTGCCAGCCCTGAAGCGCCTCAGGGCCTCGCGGCCCCTGTGGCCTCCTTGGAGTGCAGGGGCAGGTCTGATGCTTTCCTCTCCCGCTCAGCATTAGCAATGGCTCCCTAGAGCAGGTTGGCTGCACGGAACTTGCTCCCACTTGTGGGACTGTCTCCCCGTCCCCTGTCTTGCCCTTAGTTGGTGTGAGTGAGGAAGTGTGCTTGTGCTTTAGCCCCCCGCTTTAGAAATAGAGCAGCGTAGCTTAGACTTTCCCAGGTGGGAGAGAGGAGCTCTGTGCAGCCACAGGCGGGTGGCCAAAATGCACGGGTGGAGAAAGTGTCCGGCCTTGGCCCTGCTTTCTGAGGAGGGCGCGAAGCCGCTTAGCGGCAGCGGGGGCACCGTGACCCGCCTGTAGCCAGGGCCTGGGTCGCGCCGGTGAGCTGCCGGCGCGCCGGCCCTGTACTCGGGGCAGGTGTCGGGACCTTGCAGCGCCCTTTTGTCCCCAGGAGCAGCCCCACCCGGGTCCCTGTAAGCAGGGCTGGGGAGGCTCCTTTAGCCAGGTGACAGGAAGCAGCGCTCCCGGGCCCTTGCCAGGGGTCAGGTTGAAGAAGTGCTGTGCCGCAGGGCGCGCTCCCGCCTTTGGCGCTGCTTTGGGCCGGTGCCACCTCCCTGGCGGCCTTGTTGAGGAGGCTCCCGGGGCTCCTGCAGGCGGCTGTGCTGCCGTGCTGCGCTGCGGCCGGGCTCCGGCCTGCCCCTAAGTGGGGCGCAGGCCGGAGCCTGTGCTCCGCGGTGCTTGTTGGGGGGTGCCGGGCTGCGGGGGGCGGCCCCGTAAGCGGGGTTGTGTGCGTCCCCTGGCCTCGGCGGGCGGTTGGAGGGACCCCCTGTAATCAGGCGGGTACCCCTGGCCCCGGTCTTTCAGAGGCGTGGGGCCAGGAGTCATGGGGCCAGGCGCGTGCCCTCCCTGTCCTCGGGGCCGGGCTCGCGGCCCCTCGGGCGCCTCGGCTTTAGGCCGTGAGCTGGACTGCCTGACTGTAGAGTCTGCTTCCTGTTGCCTTGGGGGAAGGCCGAGCTCGGTGGCTCCCTGCGTGTGCACCGGCCTGTAAGCAGGCTGCGGGTCTGGGGGCCTTTGTGCTCCCTTCAGCTGGCAGCCTGCGTGGGGCGCCCGCCCCGTTAGTGGGGATGGCGCCGGACTTGGAGAGAAGGAGCCTGCTTAGGCCTTGGGGACCAGAGCCGCCCCGTAAGTCGGGGCCAGTGCTCTGGGGTCCCGGGCACTTTGCAGTCCAGGCAGCGGCTTGAGCTCCCTGTAAGCAGGGGTGCAGCCTCTTGGCCGCTGCTCTGCGTGCCCAGCTTGGTTTGCCCAGAGGGCCCGGCTCCCAGCACGGCGTGGGACTGTGCCGGACGTCGCGATGGTGAGTCAAGCTGAACTTGGAGGCTTTTGGGCAGCTGGGGGGCTGTGTGGGTGGTGGCAGGAGGATCTCGCTGTGGGGCTGTTGGGTGGCATTCCCTTTGGGAGCTGAAGCTCCTCAGGCCTGATTGTGACCTCACCAACGTTTGCAGAAGCCGTGGGACGGCGAGGCAAGAGCCAGCTGGAGGAGCGGCGTCTTGGAGCTCAAGAGCGGAAGGGCGAGGCAAGAGCGAGCTTGGAGGAGCGGCGTCTTCGAGCTCAGGAGTGGAACAGCAAGGTAAGAGCAGCAGCTTGGAACTGAAGTTGGAGGCTTGTGGGCAGCCCGGGGATCTGGGGGTGGCTGCTTGAGGTTGTCCCCGTGGAGCTGTGCGGTCGCGGTTCCCTTCAGGCGCCGGGTGTGGAGCTTCTGAGGCCTGAGCGTGTCATGGTCCATTGGCAGAAGCCGTGGGACGACGAGGCAAGAGCGGCAGCGTCTTGGAGCTCAAGCGTGGAACGGCGAGGCAAGAGCGAGCTTGGAGCTGAAGAGGGGCCCTCTGGGCAAAGGGCTTTTCCAGGCCAGGGCACCTTCAGGGTGCCGCGGCTGGCTTTGCGCTGGGCGACCTCCCTGTGTGCAGGGCTGGGTCTTTGCTGTGGTTGGCCTTTTGCCCTTGTGCTCCTTTGGCTGCGCGGAGAGAGGGGCAACCCTGTAAGGAGGGTGAGAGCCCCTGTCTCCGCAGCTGAAACAGAGGAGAAACAGAGCTCTCCCGGCCCCCAGCCCAGCTACCCTGTAAGCAGGGCAGGGCTTTTCCCCAGCCCCGGCAGCTTTCTGCCTGCTGCCGGCCCCTGGCCGGCGTGACCCCCTGTACTCGGGGCGCGTCACAGCCCGTGTCCCTGTGCCAGCCCTGAAGCGCCTCAGGGCCTCGCGGCCCCTGTGGCCTCCTTGGAGTGCAGGGGCAGGTCTGATGCTTTCCTCTCCCGCTCAGCATTAGCAATGGCTCCCTAGAGCAGGTTGGCTGCACGGAACTTGCTCCCACTTGTGGGACTGTCTCCCCGTCCCCTGTCTTGCCCTTAGTTGGTGTGAGTGAGGAAGTGTGCTTGTGCTTTAGCCCCCCGCTTTAGAAATAGAGCAGCGTAGCTTAGACTTTCCCAGGTGGGAGAGAGGAGCTCTGTGCAGCCACAGGCGGGTGGCCAAAATGCACGGGTGGAGAAAGTGTCCGGCCTTGGCCCTGCTTTCTGAGGAGGGCGCGAAGCCGCTTAGCGGCAGCGGGGGCACCGTGACCCGCCTGTAGCCAGGGCCTGGGTCGCGCCGGTGAGCTGCCGGCGCGCCGGCCCTGTACTCGGGGCAGGTGTCGGGACCTTGCAGCGCCCTTTTGTCCCCAGGAGCAGCCCCACCCGGGTCCCTGTAAGCAGGGCTGGGGAGGCTCCTTTAGCCAGGTGACAGGAAGCAGCGCTCCCGGGCCCTTGCCAGGGGTCAGGTTGAAGAAGTGCTGTGCCGCAGGGCGCGCTCCCGCCTTTGGCGCTGCTTTGGGCCGGTGCCACCTCCCTGGCGGCCTTGTTGAGGAGGCTCCCGGGGCTCCTGCAGGCGGCTGTGCTGCCGTGCTGCGCTGCGGCCGGGCTCCGGCCTGCCCCTAAGTGGGGCGCAGGCCGGAGCCTGTGCTCCGCGGTGCTTGTTGGGGGGTGCCGGGCTGCGGGGGGCGGCCCCGTAAGCGGGGTTGTGTGCGTCCCCTGGCCTCGGCGGGCGGTTGGAGGGACCCCCTGTAATCAGGCGGGTACCCCTGGCCCCGGTCTTTCAGAGGCGTGGGGCCAGGAGTCATGGGGCCAGGCGCGTGCCCTCCCTGTCCTCGGGGCCGGGCTCGCGGCCCCTCGGGCGCCTCGGCTTTAGGCCGTGAGCTGGACTGCCTGACTGTAGAGTCTGCTTCCTGTTGCCTTGGGGGAAGGCCGAGCTCGGTGGCTCCCTGCGTGTGCACCGGCCTGTAAGCAGGCTGCGGGTCTGGGGGCCTTTGTGCTCCCTTCAGCTGGCAGCCTGCGTGGGGCGCCCGCCCCGTTAGTGGGGATGGCGCCGGACTTGGAGAGAAGGAGCCTGCTTAGGCCTTGGGGACCAGAGCCGCCCCGTAAGTCGGGGCCAGTGCTCTGGGGTCCCGGGCACTTTGCAGTCCAGGCAGCGGCTTGAGCTCCCTGTAAGCAGGGGTGCAGCCTCTTGGCCGCTGCTCTGCGTGCCCAGCTTGGTTTGCCCAGAGGGCCCGGCTCCCAGCACGGCGTGGGACTGTGCCGGACGTCGCGATGGTGAGTCAAGCTGAACTTGGAGGCTTTTGGGCAGCTGGGGGGCTGTGTGGGTGGTGGCAGGAGGATCTCGCTGTGGGGCTGTTGGGTGGCATTCCCTTTGGGAGCTGAAGCTCCTCAGGCCTGATTGTGACCTCACCAACGTTTGCAGAAGCCGTGGGACGGCGAGGCAAGAGCCAGCTGGAGGAGCGGCGTCTTGGAGCTCAAGAGCGGAAGGGCGAGGCAAGAGCGAGCTTGGAGGAGCGGCGTCTTCGAGCTCAGGAGTGGAACAGCAAGGTAAGAGCAGCAGCTTGGAACTGAAGTTGGAGGCTTGTGGGCAGCCCGGGGATCTGGGGGTGGCTGCTTGAGGTTGTCCCCGTGGAGCTGTGCGGTCGCGGTTCCCTTCAGGCGCCGGGTGTGGAGCTTCTGAGGCCTGAGCGTGTCATGGTCCATTGGCAGAAGCCGTGGGACGACGAGGCAAGAGCGGCAGCGTCTTGGAGCTCAAGCGTGGAACGGCGAGGCAAGAGCGAGCTTGGAGCTGAAGAGGGGCCCTCTGGGCAAAGGGCTTTTCCAGGCCAGGGCACCTTCAGGGTGCCGCGGCTGGCTTTGCGCTGGGCGACCTCCCTGTGTGCAGGGCTGGGTCTTTGCTGTGGTTGGCCTTTTGCCCTTGTGCTCCTTTGGCTGCGCGGAGAGAGGGGCAACCCTGTAAGGAGGGTGAGAGCCCCTGTCTCCGCAGCTGAAACAGAGGAGAAACAGAGCTCTCCCGGCCCCCAGCCCAGCTACCCTGTAAGCAGGGCAGGGCTTTTCCCCAGCCCCGGCAGCTTTCTGCCTGCTGCCGGCCCCTGGCCGGCGTGACCCCCTGTACTCGGGGCGCGTCACAGCCCGTGTCCCTGTGCCAGCCCTGAAGCGCCTCAGGGCCTCGCGGCCCCTGTGGCCTCCTTGGAGTGCAGGGGCAGGTCTGATGCTTTCCTCTCCCGCTCAGCATTAGCAATGGCTCCCTAGAGCAGGTTGGCTGCACGGAACTTGCTCCCACTTGTGGGACTGTCTCCCCGTCCCCTGTCTTGCCCTTAGTTGGTGTGAGTGAGGAAGTGTGCTTGTGCTTTAGCCCCCCGCTTTAGAAATAGAGCAGCGTAGCTTAGACTTTCCCAGGTGGGAGAGAGGAGCTCTGTGCAGCCACAGGCGGGTGGCCAAAATGCACGGGTGGAGAAAGTGTCCGGCCTTGGCCCTGCTTTCTGAGGAGGGCGCGAAGCCGCTTAGCGGCAGCGGGGGCACCGTGACCCGCCTGTAGCCAGGGCCTGGGTCGCGCCGGTGAGCTGCCGGCGCGCCGGCCCTGTACTCGGGGCAGGTGTCGGGACCTTGCAGCGCCCTTTTGTCCCCAGGAGCAGCCCCACCCGGGTCCCTGTAAGCAGGGCTGGGGAGGCTCCTTTAGCCAGGTGACAGGAAGCAGCGCTCCCGGGCCCTTGCCAGGGGTCAGGTTGAAGAAGTGCTGTGCCGCAGGGCGCGCTCCCGCCTTTGGCGCTGCTTTGGGCCGGTGCCACCTCCCTGGCGGCCTTGTTGAGGAGGCTCCCGGGGCTCCTGCAGGCGGCTGTGCTGCCGTGCTGCGCTGCGGCCGGGCTCCGGCCTGCCCCTAAGTGGGGCGCAGGCCGGAGCCTGTGCTCCGCGGTGCTTGTTGGGGGGTGCCGGGCTGCGGGGGGCGGCCCCGTAAGCGGGGTTGTGTGCGTCCCCTGGCCTCGGCGGGCGGTTGGAGGGACCCCCTGTAATCAGGCGGGTACCCCTGGCCCCGGTCTTTCAGAGGCGTGGGGCCAGGAGTCATGGGGCCAGGCGCGTGCCCTCCCTGTCCTCGGGGCCGGGCTCGCGGCCCCTCGGGCGCCTCGGCTTTAGGCCGTGAGCTGGACTGCCTGACTGTAGAGTCTGCTTCCTGTTGCCTTGGGGGAAGGCCGAGCTCGGTGGCTCCCTGCGTGTGCACCGGCCTGTAAGCAGGCTGCGGGTCTGGGGGCCTTTGTGCTCCCTTCAGCTGGCAGCCTGCGTGGGGCGCCCGCCCCGTTAGTGGGGATGGCGCCGGACTTGGAGAGAAGGAGCCTGCTTAGGCCTTGGGGACCAGAGCCGCCCCGTAAGTCGGGGCCAGTGCTCTGGGGTCCCGGGCACTTTGCAGTCCAGGCAGCGGCTTGAGCTCCCTGTAAGCAGGGGTGCAGCCTCTTGGCCGCTGCTCTGCGTGCCCAGCTTGGTTTGCCCAGAGGGCCCGGCTCCCAGCACGGCGTGGGACTGTGCCGGACGTCGCGATGGTGAGTCAAGCTGAACTTGGAGGCTTTTGGGCAGCTGGGGGGCTGTGTGGGTGGTGGCAGGAGGATCTCGCTGTGGGGCTGTTGGGTGGCATTCCCTTTGGGAGCTGAAGCTCCTCAGGCCTGATTGTGACCTCATCAACGTTTGCAGAAGCCGTGGGACGGCGAGGCAAGAGCCAGCTGGAGGAGCGGCGTCTTGGAGCTCAAGAGCGGAAGGGCGAGGCAAGAGCGAGCTTGGAGGAGCGGCGTCTTCGAGCTCAGGAGTGGAACAGCAAGGTAAGAGCAGCAGCTTGGAACTGAAGTTGGAGGCTTGTGGGCAGCCCGGGGATCTGGGGGTGGCTGCTTGAGGTTGTCCCCGTGGAGCTGTGCGGTCGCGGTTCCCTTCAGGCGCCGGGTGTGGAGCTTCTGAGGCCTGAGCGTGTCATGGTCCATTGGCAGAAGCCGTGGGACGACGAGGCAAGAGCGGCAGCGTCTTGGAGCTCAAGCGTGGAACGGCGAGGCAAGAGCGAGCTTGGAGCTGAAGAGGGGCCCTCTGGGCAAAGGGCTTTTCCAGGCCAGGGCACCTTCAGGGTGCCGCGGCTGGCTTTGCGCTGGGCGACCTCCCTGTGTGCAGGGCTGGGTCTTTGCTGTGGTTGGCCTTTTGCCCTTGTGCTCCTTTGGCTGCGCGGAGAGAGGGGCAACCCTGTAAGGAGGGTGAGAGCCCCTGTCTCCGCAGCTGAAACAGAGGAGAAACAGAGCTCTCCCGGCCCCCAGCCCAGCTACCCTGTAAGCAGGGCAGGGCTTTTCCCCAGCCCCGGCAGCTTTCTGCCTGCTGCCGGCCCCTGGCCGGCGTGACCCCCTGTACTCGGGGCGCGTCACAGCCCGTGTCCCTGTGCCAGCCCTGAAGCGCCTCAGGGCCTCGCGGCCCCTGTGGCCTCCTTGGAGTGCAGGGGCAGGTCTGATGCTTTCCTCTCCCGCTCAGCATTAGCAATGGCTCCCTAGAGCAGGTTGGCTGCACGGAACTTGCTCCCACTTGTGGGACTGTCTCCCCGTCCCCTGTCTTGCCCTTAGTTGGTGTGAGTGAGGAAGTGTGCTTGTGCTTTAGCCCCCCGCTTTAGAAATAGAGCAGCGTAGCTTAGACTTTCCCAGGTGGGAGAGAGGAGCTCTGTGCAGCCACAGGCGGGTGGCCAAAATGCACGGGTGGAGAAAGTGTCCGGCCTTGGCCCTGCTTTCTGAGGAGGGCGCGAAGCCGCTTAGCGGCAGCGGGGGCACCGTGACCCGCCTGTAGCCAGGGCCTGGGTCGTGCCGGTGAGCTGCCGGCGCGCCGGCCCTGTACTCGGGGCAGGTGTCGGGACCTTGCAGCGCCCTTTTGTCCCCAGGAGCAGCCCCACCCGGGTCCCTGTAAGCAGGGCTGGGGAGGCTCCTTTAGCCAGGTGACAGGAAGCAGCGCTCCCGGGCCCTTGCCAGGGGTCAGGTTGAAGAAGTGCTGTGCCGCAGGGCGCGCTCCCGCCTTTGGCGCTGCTTTGGGCCGGTGCCACCTCCCTGGCGGCCTTGTTGAGGAGGCTCCCGGGGCTCCTGCAGGCGGCTGTGCTGCCGTGCTGCGCTGCGGCCGGGCTCCGGCCTGCCCCTAAGTGGGGCGCAGGCCGGAGCCTGTGCTCCGCGGTGCTTGTTGGGGGGTGCCGGGCTGCGGGGGGCGGCCCCGTAAGCGGGGTTGTGTGCGTCCCCTGGCCTCGGCGGGCGGTTGGAGGGACCCCCTGTAATCAGGCGGGTACCCCTGGCCCCGGTCTTTCAGAGGCGTGGGGCCAGGAGTCATGGGGCCAGGCGCGTGCCCTCCCTGTCCTCGGGGCCGGGCTCGCGGCCCCTCGGGCGCCTCGGCTTTAGGCCGTGAGCTGGACTGCCTGACTGTAGAGTCTGCTTCCTGTTGCCTTGGGGGAAGGCCGAGCTCGGTGGCTCCCTGCGTGTGCACCGGCCTGTAAGCAGGCTGCGGGTCTGGGGGCCTTTGTGCTCCCTTCAGCTGGCAGCCTGCGTGGGGCGCCCGCCCCGTTAGTGGGGATGGCGCCGGACTTGGAGAGAAGGAGCCTGCTTAGGCCTTGGGGACCAGAGCCGCCCCGTAAGTCGGGGCCAGTGCTCTGGGGTCCCGGGCACTTTGCAGTCCAGGCAGCGGCTTGAGCTCCCTGTAAGCAGGGGTGCAGCCTCT
This sequence comes from Vidua chalybeata, assembly GCF_026979565.1. Taxonomy (NCBI): domain Eukaryota; kingdom Metazoa; phylum Chordata; class Aves; order Passeriformes; family Viduidae; genus Vidua; species Vidua chalybeata. The sequence continues at coordinate 8,664,968 of NC_071533.1, read as the reverse complement.
TGGCCGCTGCTCTGCGTGCCCAGCTTGGTTTGCCCAGAGGGCCCGGCTCCCAGCACGGCGTGGGACTGTGCCGGACGTCGCGATGGTGAGTCAAGCTGAACTTGGAGGCTTTTGGGCAGCTGGGGGGCTGTGTGGGTGGTGGCAGGAGGATCTCGCTGTGGGGCTGTTGGGTGGCATTCCCTTTGGGAGCTGAAGCTCCTCAGGCCTGATTGTGACCTCACCAACGTTTGCAGAAGCCGTGGGACGGCGAGGCAAGAGCCAGCTGGAGGAGCGGCGTCTTGGAGCTCAAGAGCGGAAGGGCGAGGCAAGAGCGAGCTTGGAGGAGCGGCGTCTTCGAGCTCAGGAGTGGAACAGCAAGGTAAGAGCAGCAGCTTGGAACTGAAGTTGGAGGCTTGTGGGCAGCCCGGGGATCTGGGGGTGGCTGCTTGAGGTTGTCCCCGTGGAGCTGTGCGGTCGCGGTTCCCTTCAGGCGCCGGGTGTGGAGCTTCTGAGGCCTGAGCGTGTCATGGTCCATTGGCAGAAGCCGTGGGACGACGAGGCAAGAGCGGCAGCGTCTTGGAGCTCAAGCGTGGAACGGCGAGGCAAGAGCGAGCTTGGAGCTGAAGAGGGGCCCTCTGGGCAAAGGGCTTTTCCAGGCCAGGGCACCTTCAGGGTGCCGCGGCTGGCTTTGCGCTGGGCGACCTCCCTGTGTGCAGGGCTGGGTCTTTGCTGTGGTTGGCCTTTTGCCCTTGTGCTCCTTTGGCTGCGCGGAGAGAGGGGCAACCCTGTAAGGAGGGTGAGAGCCCCTGTCTCCGCAGCTGAAACAGAGGAGAAACAGAGCTCTCCCGGCCCCCAGCCCAGCTACCCTGTAAGCAGGGCAGGGCTTTTCCCCAGCCCCGGCAGCTTTCTGCCTGCTGCCGGCCCCTGGCCGGCGTGACCCCCTGTACTCGGGGCGCGTCACAGCCCGTGTCCCTGTGCCAGCCCTGAAGCGCCTCAGGGCCTCGCGGCCCCTGTGGCCTCCTTGGAGTGCAGGGGCAGGTCTGATGCTTTCCTCTCCCGCTCAGCATTAGCAATGGCTCCCTAGAGCAGGTTGGCTGCACGGAACTTGCTCCCACTTGTGGGACTGTCTCCCCGTCCCCTGTCTTGCCCTTAGTTGGTGTGAGTGAGGAAGTGTGCTTGTGCTTTAGCCCCCCCCTTTAGAAATAGAGCAGCGTAGCTTAGACTTTCCCAGGTGGGAGAGAGGAGCTCTGTGCAGCCACAGGCGGGTGGCCAAAATGCACGGGTGGAGAAAGTGTCCGGCCTTGGCCCTGCTTTCTGAGGAGGGCGCGAAGCCGCTTAGCGGCAGCGGGGGCACCGTGACCCGCCTGTAGCCAGGGCCTGGCTCGTGCCGGTGAGCTGCCGGCGCGCCGGCCCTGTACTCGGGGCAGGTGTCGGGACCTTGCAGCGCCCTTTTGTCCCCAGGAGCAGCCCCACCCGGGTCCCTGTAAGCAGGGCTGGGGAGGCTCCTTTAGCCAGGTGACAGGAAGCAGCGCTCCCGGGCCCTTGCCAGGGGTCAGGTTGAAGAAGTGCTGTGCCGCAGGGCGCGCTCCCGCCTTTGGCGCTGCTTTGGGCCGGTGCCACCTCCCTGGCGGCCTTGTTGAGGAGGCTCCCGGGGCTCCTGCAGGCGGCTGTGCTGCCGTGCTGCGCTGCGGCCGGGCTCCGGCCTGCCCCTAAGTGGGGCGCAGGCCGGAGCCTGTGCTCCGCGGTGCTTGTTGGGGGGTGCCGGGCTGCGGGGGGCGGCCCCGTAAGCGGGGTTGTGTGCGTCCCCTGGCCTCGGCGGGCGGTTGGAGGGACCCCCTGTAATCAGGCGGGTACCCCTGGCCCCGGTCTTTCAGAGGCGTGGGGCCAGGAGTCATGGGGCCAGGCGCGTGCCCTCCCTGTCCTCGGGGCCGGGCTCGCGGCCCCTCGGGCGCCTCGGCTTTAGGCCGTGAGCTGGACTGCCTGACTGTAGAGTCTGCTTCCTGTTGCCTTGGGGGAAGGCCGAGCTCGGTGGCTCCCTGCGTGTGCACCGGCCTGTAAGCAGGCTGCGGGTCTGGGGGCCTTTGTGCTCCCTTCAGCTGGCAGCCTGCGTGGGGCGCCCGCCCCGTTAGTGGGGATGGCGCCGGACTTGGAGAGAAGGAGCCTGCTTAGGCCTTGGGGACCAGAGCCGCCCCGTAAGTCGGGGCCAGTGCTCTGGGGTCCCGGGCACTTTGCAGTCCAGGCAGCGGCTTGAGCTCCCTGTAAGCAGGGGTGCAGCCTCTTGGCCGCTGCTCTGCGTGCCCAGCTTGGTTTGCCCAGAGGGCCCGGCTCCCAGCACGGCGTGGGACTGTGCCGGACGTCGCGATGGTGAGTCAAGCTGAACTTGGAGGCTTTTGGGCAGCTGGGGGGCTGTGTGGGTGGTGGCAGGAGGATCTCGCTGTGGGGCTGTTGGGTGGCATTCCCTTTGGGAGCTGAAGCTCCTCAGGCCTGATTGTGACCTCGTCCATTGGTAGAAGCCATGGGAGAACAACTTACATATGCAAAAGTGATTTTATTTTCATTTTTAGCTTTCTGAAGCACACTGTGATTATAACTGGCAAAGTGTAAGTAGAATTTTTCAGAAATATTTACGGTAAAATGGATGTTTTTGTTTTCATTGTTCTTCTTGTGTGGGGCCTGGAGCTTATGTCAGATTCTAACACTCTCACAAATAGAAAGAAGAATTGTCTAACGTGATTGTGTTTTCTGCTGTTAATATTCGAGGATCATTCCGGCCTTTCCAGTCACCGTTTTGAGTTTTCGAAGGATACCTTTATGGGCAGGTGAGAAGATATCATTGCCGACAGGATATGTACAGCATTTTCCAGTTTCTAAATATACATTTGAAGCCCCAAAGTCCAGTTTGTAATTGCAGAGCGAGGAAGTTTCTGGCAGTTCAAACTTAATGGGAGCTGAAAATTTTTCATGTTTTCTTTTATTTTATCTTCCATCCATACAGCAGCTTCTTCTTTCGCATGATTAATTCGGAGAAATTTCACCATCACTTTTTCTCATTGATTTCTCTTTTCTTGTGGGGTCAATTTCCTGTGTTTCATTTATGCAGGAGACTCTCCTCCTCCTGCTTGTGTTTCTCATCCTATTACAAATGCTCGGTTGAAAATTCAGTTGATTTTTTTCCAAAAAGTCGAATTCTGAAAGGTGAAGGTCTGAGTCCCCAAATACAGGCACTGAGACTGCCTTGAGGTCTCCTCCTCTTGCTGGTGAGGTGCCCTAACTGCCAAAGAGAATAGAAGATGGGGACTAGAGACACTGGAAAAGCAAATGCAGTGGGGTTTTAGGTTGGGTCAAAGTGAAGCTGTTTAAAGGCAGGCACAAGTGCACTCTGCTGCAAATAAAATAAGTCTTCCCCCTCCCTTCCCCTCTCTCCCTTTTCAGATAACTTTCCTTTCTTTTTGGATACTCTGTTTGGAAGGGTACCGCACTGTATGAAGACTTTTTCTTTTTTAATACAGAAGTACTCTGATAATATTTCAAACCTGGATCATTTAAGTGAGAAACAAGGTAAGCCCCATTCCTTCCAACAATGCATTTCTTTGTGCCTAAATTAAAACTGCTAAACCTAAATACCTGTGGTTTTTGTCATCTTTGGAATCATATATTCGTTTTGGTGCACATAGCATCAGTGCTGCATTATTTGAAGCTGGTTTTCACATCTATGAGTGCATAGTAAGTTTTCCATGTCACACTTAGAGTAGAACACAGTGGAAAAACAAGATGGCTTCTTAACATTTGGTGTGTCAGGGACTTGGAAGATTTCACTTGGAATAGGTACAGGTGTTTTTCTCCTTGATTGTGGACCTAGAGTTGAATCCCCAGGCCACCACCAACAATTTTGTTTTACAGTTGCCTTTCAGGTCTGAATGGGGAAATGAATTATTACAGAACTTTAGTGTACAATTAGATCTAAGTAGGATTTAATAAGAACTGCCCAATAATTTTCTCAAGAATAAAGTTCTTTTCTGAGAACTCTCAAAACTTGGAGATATTTGCTCTTGTCATGTGTGTAGTCTGAGATAGCAGAGCATATAGAAATAAAATCCTCTTAGAACAGTAAGCACAGAAGCATAATTCAAAGGTAGCACGGCCCCAAACACTTGCATATGTTAAATTTCAGTTTGAAACATGGAGTGTGTCGGGGAATGATTTGTGGGTGCATCATGAAAACAATGATGTTATTGCCTCAGAAAATTGCATTAGCTTCAGAAATTGCTTTATTTTCTGAAGATTTCAGTGGCATAATACAAGCAGGAAAAAGCATTAGAGCAACTGGCAATATACAATGAAAAAAGAGTGTTCACAAGTTTAGGTGCATTCCATAACACACCCAGACTTTTCTTATTAAAACTACATCTTCTTCCTAGAGGCCACCTGTAGGAGCATATGACCCAAAAATAAAGCAAAAAGAAATCAACACACCTGTGAGCTCTCTGTGCTGATGTTTAGGTTTCTAGTTGGTGTTCATGCCATGTCATAAGCTAAGTGAAGAGTGGCAGTACTGGTATAAAACCAAACCTGTTTCAATGTCATGTGGAGGTTAGTCAGAATTTGAGGAGCAACCTGCTGATAAAACTGTTTGGGTAGATCCAGTCAAAATCCGTATGTTGCAAAATGTGAGGTGGGAGGAGAAAACTGAATACTACCTTCATCATCCTGGCATCCTTCACCCCTGGGTACTTAGGTATAGGCTCAGGCCTGCTCCAGTTTGCATCCAGCTGCCAGAGCCCTCCTTCAGGCCATTTTTTTCATCTTAAAACTGCCTGGCAAACTGCACACCCTGTAATTGCAGGGGTAAAGCTGGAGAGAGATCATCCTTAGCAGAGCTCTAATAGCTAGAGACTCCCAAAATGAGGGAAGTTTCAGGCATTACCAAAGCCATATTTCCTGGAGTGTTTTTGTGCTCCCAGTTTTGCACCGAACAGCCTTCCTGAAGGATGCCAGGACTTGAGCCTTTCTCTGGCTTTCCTGCATACTGCAAACAAGAGCACAGTGTTTACTTCACTCACTGCTGGTCTCTACGGGGAGAGTTAAACAGAGAAAGTGCCAGAGGTGCTGAGTTCCACAGAAAACATCAGGGAAAGGATGGGAGGCTGCAGGGGAAGCAGCAGCTGGAAGTGTGATGGCCCAAAGCAGCCCAGATAAAGCTTCCTGAGGTGGAGTCACTCAGTGATACCCAAGGGCAGGAGCACCCCACCTCTGATTTCCTCCACAAGAAGACATTTTTTCACTGATGGGCTGAAAAATCCCATTAACTCTTTCAGTCTTAGGAATTTTTCTTAATTTTAAGCCTTCTAAAATCTTTGAGACGTTTCCTACTTAAAAATATTTGGCTATCTTAATTAATTAATCTTTATGAGCACCGTTCAGGGCTGGCCTTACAGTACAGAAATCCAAGTAGGTTCTGGTTTGCATCTAGAAAATCTGCATGCTCTGGGCCTCTCTTCTCTATTTATAAATCAGGCAGAAGAAACAAGAAAAGTCCCATGAACTCTCTGCTCTCAGTCAATTCACAAGTCCTCCGCCCTGGCGACGGCTGTGACTAACTACTATAGAGTAGTCCTCCTCGAGGGAAAAGACACACTCCTGCGTGGACTTCCCCTGGTTTCTCCTTTCCCTGTTTCCTCATTGGCTGGGTAGCCCTGGTGGCTGCGCCCTTTCCCCTGGAGACCAGTTCCCTTTGCGTAGCCCTTAGCTCCGCGCCCCACCCCTTCCCCTTCTCAAGCTGTCTGCAGTAGGGGTGCTCTCATTTCTCTCCGGGTTCCCTTCAGCCGTGAGTGCTTCTTAGGACCTGAAGTACAGCTAGTATCACTCAAGACATCTTTAAGTTTTAAGCACTTTTTCCCATCCGAATGGGACCAGATAATTTCCACTGAACAGCAGAACATCAGCCAGAAAAAACATTAAGTGCATTTACATGTTTGATGCTAACGGCCAGAGAAAGAAGAATGGATAAATGGTGTTTACTTCATTTATCCTGAAGCACAATAGAGTACACAGCTTCCTTCGATAAGCCCCTGTAGCACAGGCAAGAGGAGATGGTCCTGGTTACTGGTGCTTGTGATAATTTGCCAATGAAACAGAGGTCTAGGATGGCTTGTGCATTGTTTAGTGCAGCTTTTACCCCTGCAGCCAGATTCTCCAAACTGCTATTTTGTTTTTTCAATGAAGGCTTCAGAAGGGATTTTGTAAACAACAACAACAAAAAAAAAATACCCCAAACAAAACTGCTAGAGAGTGAAGGCTGTTAGCAGCTGATTTCTTAGAGGAGGTAAGTGTATAAGTGATTGGAAAAAGGCAGAAGGATATCTGGTCACACACGTGTGGACACAGCTTTGCACTGCTCCTCAGGAGTGTCCAAGTGTGTGAACCTTGCCTCGGGGTTGCAGTTACACCCTGCACTGTGTGCCCAGCGCGAGGCTAAACCGATGTTATGTCCCGCAGACAAAAAAAGAGTCCTTCGGCTTTGGGACTTTAACAGGAGTTCTGGATTAAGTAGGAAAAGGGTAACTAATTCTTTTTAAACATCTGGATCATACAGATGAGAGTGGTCGGTCAGCACAGGCATACAATCCTCTTTGTGGTCGGCACTAGGGATATCCAGTGGACTTTCCCTACACGTACACTTGACAAAGAGCAAAAGGGAAAGCACCTCAAGCCCAGCTCAAGGGTGGGTTATTTACTCCGGTATCGACCCGCAGTCCCCTTCTCATCGTACATCCAGATCCCGGGACGGCTTCTCGCGTGTCAGCTGCTCAGGCCTGTGGCGGCGGGGCAGAGGGGAAGAGGACACGGGCGGTCAGCGCTAAAGAAGTAGGAATTCTATCAGAGAACGGGGAGAAGCCAAACCCACCAAAAAGTAAGATAATTGTAATAAGCCCCAGAACTAAAAAGCAGGCCCGTGGCCTGCCAGGACCAACCGGCCCTCCTCGGGCGGCCTCGCCGGGCCGCGGGAGCGACCGCAGCCAGCCGGGAGCAGTGGGAGGAGGAGGAGGAGGAGCGGAGGGAGGAGGCAGCGCTGGCAGCCGGGCGGGGAGGGGGCACGCGGCGCCGAGGAGGAGGAGGACTAAGATGGCCACCAGCTGCCGCGGGGAGCGGCCCCGCTCCCTCCGCGGCCCCCTCGGCGCGGCCCGGCCTTGATGGGGCCGGGACGACCCCGGCGCCCGGACGGTGCAGCAGTGGCGGCGGCGGCGCCTCCCGCCGGAGCCCGCCCGGGAGGAGCCGTCCTCCCAGCCCGGCCCGCACCGCCCGGCCGCGGCCGCCGCGCCGCGTAACCCCCCGAGTCGAGCCCTGCTCGCGGAGAAAGAGAGCACAGCGGAGAGAGGAGAGCGAGGAAGGACGGACCGCCCGCCGCCCCCTCCCCGGGCCGGCACAGCGGCACCTCCGGGACCTCGCTGCCCCCCGGTGAGTGCCCGTCGGCGCTGCCCACCGCCCCCCGGGCCCCGCCGCTTTGTTGCGACGTCGGCGAGCTCGGGGAGACCCGGCGCCCCCTCAGCCCGAGCGCAGGCCCCGCTCCCCGGGGATGCCGAGCGGCCGGGCCGGGCTGGAGGAGGGGGCGGCGGCGCAAGTGCAGGGGCGGCCGATCATTGTCACTGCGTGGGCACCCCCCCTCCGGCTCCAATGCAGGGGCTGTGCCGGGGCCGCGGCGACGAGGGGCCTCGGGGGAAGCCCGGGGGTCGCGAAGAAGCCCCGCGGGCGCTGGGCCGCTTCGGCCGCCTTTGTTGTGGCTGGGGCGGGCGGCTTTCCCGCCGGAGCCCCGGCGGGGTGCGGGAGGGGCCCGCCGGCCCCAGCCCTGGGCAGGCCTGCGGGGAGTGTGGAGGGGGTCGCACCGGGCCGCCGCGGGCACTGGGCGGCTCAGAGACCGTGGGTCGGCTTTCACCCCCCCCCTCCCCGCGTTATATTTTGATTTTTTCCTGCGGGTACTGATTTTGGCGGCAGCCTTGAGCTGTCGACCCCGCGGTGCGGCAGGGACATTGAAGTTACAGAACCCGACAGGTTTGGCCCCGGTGCGTCCCTGGGGACAGGGGAGTCGTGGCTCCGGGAGGGTTCGCAGCACGGTGTTGGAGGGATTTGCGAGGTTGATGAAGTACCTGCTCCTTGTCTTGAGCGTCGTTTTCGCCCTGCAGTTCTGAGAGGTGGTCCACGCAAATGCAGAGGTTTGCAGAGAGACCAATCAGTAGTGCTGGGTACTGAAACCTTGTGTGATGTTCACCTTGAAATATTAAGATTAAAATTTCTAGCTGTTCCTGCATAGCAAAACACTTATGGAAAAAGTTCAAAAGACTAGATGTATTTATTTTAACCTGTAGTTTCATGAATGATTTAACTGAAATTTTTTGGCTAACTAGAGTAACTTGAAAGATTTCAGTGTAGACCTGTGAGTCCTGGACTTATTTTAATGACTGGATTTTGGTTTCTTGGTAATGTAGGTTTGTGTCGAGGTCCATGCATGTCCACATATTGGACCATGAAATTTTACTACGAAGAACAAGTGGTGGGTTTCCTGTTAAGAGAAGTAATTTTTGCATGTTGTAGCTAATAGAAGTTATTTTTCTTCATCAGAGCTGGGTTTCTCCCTGATGCCTGTGCATGCCTTTGTGCCCAGTTATGGCTGTACAGCTGTAGGATGTTCCTGAGCTCACAGACTCCTATGGATCCAGTCAGGCTCTGCAGAGAGCCAGCTTGATTGCATCCTTGGCACATTTTGGTGACAAGCTAGCAGTATCTTGAATTAGGCTATGTGAACAAATTGTACAGTCTGTGTGGCCTCGCATTTCTGCAACATTTCGCTCATCCTGTGCAATCTTGGTAGACATACAGCATTTGAAGATATGAACTTACCTGCTGTGAGACCTGGTCAGTGGCAGTAAGCCAGCCAAGTCTCTTTCTTTGCTTTTAGGTTATAGGTGAGCAGGCATTGTGTCCTGGAAATGTGTCCACGTTAACATGTCATTGTGCCTTTGTTCCGTGTTTGGACTGAGTGGGTGTCTCCTCACTATGTGGTGTGGGTATGTTGAGCTTAATTGGAGCCAGCTCTGGCATACTCAACACTGTTGATAACAAGGTGTTTTGGGTAGAAGAATCCCTCAAATATCAGATTGGAGGATGGTGCATAGTATTCTTCAGTTTGGTATGTGTTTGCTAGGAACTGTATGCATTTGTTTTTCTAGTTTGTTGGGCAGTTTTAGGCTGCTAGACTCTGAATAAAAATGTAGTATGTTTTGGGTTTTATGGTCATGCTGCATCTCTTAGCCAGCTGATTATCTAGTTGAAGCAAGTTAATCACAGTGCTGCTGTGACTTAGTATCTTCAGCACCCATTTGAAAATGTATTACGACATTTCTCTGTCAAGGTTTAAGTAAGGGTTGGTGTGTCCAGTCAATTGTTTGTTTCCAGTTCAGTACATCAAGATCAGCTACTTGGTAGTTCTGCTACCACACAGTACTAGGGAAAGAGAATGGGACTATGGGAAAAGAATCTTTTTGTTCAAAATGGTAACAGGAAGATGCTAAATAAATAAATAATTAATAGTTCTTGATAATTTTAACCTTGACATAACAAGGCTACATTATCTTGTTGCATCTTGGCACAGGAGTGGTCTGAGAAGGTGATCTGATAGTCGTCTGTGTGGCTATGCAAACCTTGGTACTTAACTCTGGTTTAGTGGAGCTAAACTGGCAGAAGTGTGCAAGGCGAGCAGGTCTTCAGGATGTTTTGATGTGTGCTGCTGTTAGAGGAATTCAGCAGTGTGTTTCACATCCACCAACCTTGCATTAACTAATTCATAGTTTTCCGCAAGTGTTCTGTGGGATTTTTAACGTTCAGGAAACTTCAGTGGTGCTTTATGTGCAGGGAATGGGGGTGAGTGTGGGCAGATGTTCTGCTTACCCTTTGAAATGCTCAGGACTGTCATGAGATTGTTTGGAAACTTTGGTGTTGTAACATGGTGTTTCACTTCCCAAGTGTTGATATTAATTGTTTCGTGGCTGGGTTCTGGGCATTCACTTGGGTTTCTGAAGATGTGTAAAGCTAAAAAATGTAAAGAGAAGACAGTGATTCCTTCTCTGGTGGTTAAATTGACAGAGGACAAATCTGTTCATGTTAATTAGCAGTTTTGTTCATGTCTGTAAGTGATTTTCAGTCCCTATTACAAAATAGTGGAAATACTGTTTCAGCAGTGGCCTTTGACTTGCAGGACTTCCTGCCATGAGGAAGTCTTGTGTCATTTGTCCAAAATAAACAGATTTTGAAGAGTGCAGATAAAGTATGCTGTGAGAAACCATACATCTAAGTCATAATTTACCCCCTATTGCTTGCTTGCTTTTCTGATAATTAGTACCATGGAAGTCTATTCTTATGATATGTTACTAGAATGTAACTTGCATTTTGTAATGGGAAATGGAATTTTCTGTTGGTCCACAGTACAATTTCTGGATACGTGTGTAGGTGGAAAACAAATTATTTTCTCATGGCTTTAATATAGAAGCTTTTAGCTTCACTGGCTTCCTTCTTGATTCTTTTTTTCATGCTGGTGGTGTTGCTGATTGCAGTAGTACATTATTGAAAATGTCCAAGTTATGACAAATACTTAACAGTATTAGTTTCTTTGATCTGTTTGGAATGCTGGTTGCTTTAAAAAGTGCTTTTTTTGTTACCTATTTGTCCTAAGTGACCAACACCTTGAGTCTTTAAACCTTCATGTGTTGAAGGACTGAGGTGCATTGATGTAAGATTGTCGTATCTCCTTAACTTTGTCAGTTTGTTTACAGTTTCATTATAAAAGAGTGAAACTGTTTATCTTCTTCTGGAGATTTTCATCCTGCTGCTGGGCTGTTCATACTTTGTCCAGGCTGGGGAGGACATAATTATAGGGTCCCTGTGCACATTTGTTTAAAGCTGCTGTTCCGCAGACAATGTAGAAAGTGTTGCCATATCCTTTTGTTGGGTACAAGATCCAGCTGGCAGGATGTAACATTTTAACTGAACAGCTTCTTGGCTCAGGTGAGAGCACTGTAAGCTTTGCAGGACTGAGTATGCTTTAGTGGTCATCCAGCCTTGAGAGCATCTGTTTGGCAAGCAACCCATGTCTGATGAGGCAATAGTGCAGGCTTTGGATTTTTAGTCACATCCTCTGTTCTTCTGGATATTACAGGTAAATGTGTACAGCACCTCCCTGCTACAAACAGGGACTTGGTGACTGCTCTGAGGACTGAATGGCAACATCTTGCTGAGGAGGGCATGGCATGGTCTCAGGTGCTGGTGACACTGCTGGGGGAGCTTTCTTACACCTGCTTTGAGCTCTTGGCTGGTATCAAGGCTTTCAAAACAAGTGCTTTGTCCAGTCCAAAGAAGGAAGAATAGGTCTTGTTCCTTTTCTATTTGCTTTGCTCTTAGTATACGGGAGTTTTTTTTTTTTTTTTTTTTTTTGTTTAAGTCTTTTATGAGTGAAGATGACCTACATCGTAGATTTTTCCCATGAACAGCTCTGGGATAAAATTTTCTGATTTTTGTTCTGTGTGGAAATGTTCAGTTGACATGATTTTTGACAATTGTGCTGATGTTTTTGAAATTTTGAATGACAGCAGGGAATATTTTTGGCTTTTTTATGGTGTAATTTTTTCTTTTTCTTTTTTCTCTCCCTACCTGTTGAGCAAAGCTGTGTTAGTGGAAGTAAAACTGTATTGAGATTTGGGGGGAAAAAGAGTTTGATGTTTCTTTGGAATTACTTTATTCCAGAGAGAACTACATACCATCTTTTGGGATCTTTCTCATATGAGAGAAGAGGGATTTGACCGCTTTGCTGGTTTTGGTGTTTCCTCACTACCCTCTGATGGATTTCTGCCTGTCTTAAGCATGTGACTTGTAATGCTTCTCACATATCACAGAATAGGAACAGATTTGCAGAACTTGCGCATGTAAAAAAAATCCTTCTGAAATTTCAAATGTAGTAGAACAGTGTTGTGCTAGGAAAGAGGGAAATCATAAACAATAAGGGATGTTGAATGGTATGAAGGCGAGTGGCTTCTTATTTCTGGGCAAATTTTAAGAAATGTGAGGGAAAGATGATATGGATACATCTGAATTATAACAATCAAAAATGCATTAATAGGATCTTTTGGTTCTTACACCTTCACAAATATTATTTCCATGTGTTTTTACTACAATATGACATAGAAAAAGCTTTCATCAGGTTGGCTAACCTAATGTACAGACAATAATAAATTTGGAAACACATAGGAGACGTGGATTTTCCGGGTGGCTTATTTCATCCCTTTCTCTCTTGCTCTTCAGAATTTTTTTGTTGCACTGGAAGCATGTAAGAGATACATTACTGCTTTTTCAGGCTGGGTGAGTATTCATCTGTTCCATGGGTAACTTAAGCTTCTTTTTCTAATTCTAAGATATCTATTTTAGAGAAGTCAGACCCATTTTACTATAAAGCTGGTCCTTCTATTGAATCATCCATTTTCTTACTAATGGCCATGACAGTTTTGATTTTGAATTTGCATTTGAGGAGTTGTAGTGAAGGATTTCAGAGTTAAGGGCGAGTTAGCAAAGTTGATCCTTATTTTAAACCAGCTATATCAAATAAGCAAATGGGAAAAAACCCCCAAACCTTCAGAGCTGACAATTTGGTAGTGCAAAGATAGACACATGGCTAGAAGGAGAAGATACTCCTACACGTTCTTAGGTGTTTAGAGTTTTTTTGGGGTCTTTCAATTTTGGAATGTGATTACTTCAGTGAGAGTGTGGATCAGTAGCTCTTGAGAAAAGTGTACATCTGGCTTTCTGTTTTACTGCAGCTTTTGTCAGAGTTATCACCATGCATTGGGTATGAGAGAGTGGCTCTACCTAGTGCTACTTTTGTCAGTATCATTCTGCCAGGTGGAATGTGGGTGCTAGTGAACCATGTTTTATGTTCTTATATTACCAGATGATTTATTATTTTCATCTGAAGACATGGTAAAAATCTCGGTGTTGTCCAAAGCAGGATGGTTTGATTTGTGTAAATAGGTGATGGGATGTTGCTTCAGAAAATGGAATGTGTTTGAATGCCATGGTGATAAATAGTGCTGCTTCTTATTCCTGGTTCTTGTTGAGAACCACAATCTGAGCTCACAGATGGGCAGTAACAGGAAGAGGGGGTTTGTACAACAGGAACTTCTTAAAGTTTGTGTTTGGTTATTTGGCACTGTAAGCATATTCTTTTTTTTTTTATTTTTTTTTAATTTGAGATAAGGGGACTAGAAGGAGAAATTGCAGGGCTAAGCAAAAGTTTAGGGTATCCAGAAGGTATGTGGTTTAAAGGATACAGAGGGATAAAATATGCCAAAATGTCAACTTGGGTTGATAATAAAACTTTCTAAAGACTTTTTAAGTACTTGGATGATTGGCAATCCTGAAAGGGAGAAAGACTGTTCAGACTGCCTTAGGTAAAGATCCCTGAGAAGGTTAATGAGATGTAAGTGCACTTGGCATAATGAGTCTGAGCTTTTGTTTGAGGTTTATTAGACCAGTGGGGAGTGTTGGCCTGTGGTAGAGAGCTATTCTAAGGGAAGCTTGTTTTTATGATATGGAGGCATCAGTGGCAGTACCAGTTCACATGATTCCTGCAGCCAGTGTGGTGAGCAATGTGTGGAAGCAAGCTCAGAAATGATACTTAGGTTTAAGGGAAAAACCTCAAGAAACAAAGAAAAAAAACACCCCAAAAAGACTCAACAAAAACCCCTAAAAGAACAAAAAATCAAACTGAACAGTTGCCTGAAGTCAACCAAAGGAATAATGGGAACCAAGAGACAGGAATTCACCACCTTGATGGCATTCAGAGTGCCATTGATGGTCTTAGGATTTGGTTCTACGTTTGTATGCTTGCCAAGGCTTGTTTACTTCTAATGGGATTTTAAGGAGGTCCTTGGGTCTTCAAGTGAGAGCCAGGAACGGGATGGGGCCTTGGTTTGTATTTGCATGAGTGCACAGAGTACAGAATATATTACATGGCAGAATGACAGACAAAACAGCTAACAAGTGCATTTCTTAATGTAAAAGTTGGGCCTTTTGTTGTTCTCGGAGTTGAAATGTCACGGTGGAAGCCCTCAGTAGTGAGACTGGCTCAAGTTATGGCTTTTAAAGCATTTAAAGCACAAACCAAATTGATTTCTTTTTTGATTTTGAGCCTTAAGCATGCAGTTGTCATTTTTTTCCCACAGCTGTGAGGGTTACATCATCTTTGGAATATTCACATGGTAAAATGCTCTGGGCTGGGGTGCCACAGGTATGAGACTGAGAAAGCTGTGATCAGAGCTGGTAATATTCTTGTCATCACTGGTTTCCTGTCTAATCAGGTGACTGAGGAGGAGTGAAATTTATTTTATTTGGAAGTTTCTTTATACTTGCAGAAGAAGGGATGCCTCTCTGAACAGGCAGAAGTAAACATTCGTTATAATTTTATAAGCAGTCATGTGGAATAGGCATGGAAACAGTTTTGGTATTGCATCACAAGTTATATACTAATACTTGAGTCAGCAGTTGAGCAGTGAGCCGCAGTACAAATGTAAAAACAAAGTCTCTATGGATATGGTCTAAGGGAGTGATAATTTGCTTGTTAATTAGGTTTGCAAAAGTTTCTTTTTAACAGTTCTGAGCAGTGAGCCTAAGCTAGTGGTGAATACTTAATTTAGGTTTTGAGGGGTCGTGAAGTAACAAGGGAGTATCTTTTCAAGCTTTTCATCCTTGGAGTGTGTAAAGGCACCATAGCAACGTGTCTTACATTGACTGTAGCAATTTCTGGAGACAGAAATATTTTGCTTGCATTTCTTTCCAGCAACATAGCCATGCTCCCAGCAGTGTTGGATCAAGATAGGGGAGCTTCCATGGCTTCCCTGCTCTCCATTGAAAGCCCTTGCAGTTCAGCTGGTGATGTTTTTGTACAGACAGGACTCTGGATGTGCTGTATAAGTAGCTGGAATTTTTTTTTTTTGATTACTTGTACAGTGTCAGTAACCAGCCAGTAACCAAGCCCTATGGAGCCACTTGCTCACTTGCACTGCACCTGATATAGGGAGGGAATCAGAAAGGTAAAAGCTGGGAAATCTGTGGGTTGAGATCGAGGCAGTTTAACAGGGAAAGCAAAAGCCACACACACAAGCAAAGTGAAACAAGGAATGGATTCCCTGCTTCCCATGGGCAGGCAGCTGTTCAACCTTCTCCAGGAGAGCAGAGCCCCATCATGGATAACCATTTCTTTGGAAGACAAACACCATCACTCCCCTTTCCTTCTTCCCCTTACTTTGTATACTGAGCATGACATCACATGGTCTGGAATACCCCTTTGGTCTACTGGGGTCACCTGTCTGGGCTGTCTCCTCCCACCATCCCAGGAATCCTCAGCTTCCTTGCTGTCATGGCTGGTTCAAAGGGCAGAACAGGTTCTGGCTCTGTGTAAGAGCAATAACAAAAACATCTCTGTATTATCAACTCTTGAGTTCAGCATAAATCCAAAACACACCCCCATACCAGCCACTGTGAATAAAATTAACTCTACCCCAGCCAAAATCAGGACATAAAGTTTCCTGGTATGAATTGGGATAGCCTACTGATCAGTTAAACCCTAAAGCTGTAACCTGTTTTTATTTCAGTAAAGCACATATGTGGATATTGTATGCTTCAAATACAGATGATAATATGAATGTTTAGGGTTTTGTTTGTTTGGGTTTGGTTGGGTTTTTTTTTCTCCTTTTTAATAAAAGGAAGCAGAGGAGGTGTGTGTACTGCAAATAATGTACTTGGAAAAATCTTTTAGTCTAGCTATGTGTCTTTCCATTGTGATCTTTCTTTATAGGAGGAGATCAATACAGTTGATGTTTTTCTGAAGTAGCTCAGATTGAGTAGAAAATATACCAAGGTGAGGGTTTAGGTTCCTCTGGCACAGACAGAATAAATTTAAAAGATGAAAACACTCTTTCCTGTCTATCCTCTTTTCCATGATCCTTTGCAGGATAAAGTTGAACTTGCCATCTGAGTAAGGATAAACATTTGAAATGAAAACATAATAGCACAAAGTATGGGAATAAGCTTATTTAAATGGTTAATGAAAAGAAAAGGACACTATCAGTAGTAGACGTTCATATTGTGTGGAATTCAGCTTAGAGTTGTCTTGTTGGATTAAGCTGAAAGTTGTGGTGCTGAGGTGGAAATCCCTGGACATGCTTATTGCCTGCCTTTGAAATACTCACAATGAGTAGGAAAGTGGAGCACCTCAAGCACTGCAGAGTCATAGTAAATTGAAATACATTTTCTTGACTTTGGTTCAACAGACTGACTGCTGCTGTCTCTGAATACTCATCTTTATTATGTGATATGAGGAAGGATTCATCTTAAATTTTAAGTTCACCTGGAAAAGTTTGAACGCACCAGATAAATTTTGGTTGGAAAGGACATCTGTAATCATGCTTGAAGCAGGACGTTTGCAGAGGTTGGGAATATGGTGTTTAGAGGCCTGACTTTTTACAGAAAGAGGTAAGGGTATGGGACAAGCTTTTTGTATGCTTTAAATAGCAAATGAAAACATGGGAATATATTTCATGTCCACTGTGAAGCCCAGTGGCAAATAGGCAGAGAGTGATGTTTTTTTTTCTCTTCTGAAGATAGTATGATAATTTTTAATGTGGTAGGCTATGAAAGTACTTGATATTTTACTGTAACTGGTTTTTTGTCTGCAGTTTGGCTTATAACTGGTCTGTTGCTCAGACTTTTGTGTTTGCTCTTGGAGTGGTGGGCAGTAGTGATGTGCTGTGAGGTCCCAGCAGTGGCTGAGGGAAATCTTGTTGGAAAGTTAGCCCAGCTTGCAGAGGGCTCTTACCTCTACCCAGGAGAAAGCAAGCTGCTTTTGTGAATTTAAACAAATTAATTACAAACAAGTGCCCTTTGACCCTTTTACTTGACTTTAGGGTGGGTGTTCAAAGAAATGAGCCTGCCACTTAATCAGGTGGAGAAGGACAGGAGCTTGATCAAGAGCACCCTGACTTGACTGAAAGTTTACTATTAACTTGGAACATGCAAAGAACATTGGTCAGAAGTCACATTTTAAGCATTAAATAATGTTGGATGAAAAGTCTCTGAACAACCCATGTTTTTAAAAGAATTGCACTGTTTGGGGTTCATGAATGGCCTTGATATTTAAAGAAGAAAAGTAGGTGCACAGTGGTGCATTTTCTTACGTATGAGAGACTCTCTTTGAGTAGTTTTCTGTATAAATATTTCAGGAAGATTGCTCTGTCTACATGAATGGAAAATGGAGGCATGATGAAGACTTTTATTTTTTTTCTATGCTATTTTCTCTTTAATTCAAGTATTGTTGTTATTTTTTAGTCTGGACAAGAGGTATTTGTTTGCATGTATCTTGAGTTTTGTAGAATTCTTTTCACCTTCTTTTTAAATTTGTTTTTATGGCAATGTCCAGTTTGACAGTTAACAAGCAAAAATCTACCAATAAAAAGTAAAACCAGCAAAATAGATCCCTTTCCCTCTATCCCTAGTTTCTTTATTAACAACATGTAAGTAGGAGAAGAAAAACCCTAGTCTGGCAAGCAAGACATGAGGATTTTGTTTTGACTGTTTTACTGTAACTCTTAGTGTTTGGGTTAAAAATAAGTTGTGTTGCCCTCCAGCTCTCTCCTCAGGTACTGTTAGAATAATGCTTAGGCTGAGCTGTGTGGAGTGTATGTGCTCACAGATATTGCATTAATACTGATCATTATTCCTCTCTTGCAGAATGTGGTGTTCACACCGTCCATTCTTTTTTTCATTGCTATGCTTAAGTATGTTGATGTTAGTTTATACCATTTGTAACAAGTACTCCTGAGATGGGACTCTTCTAAGACCTCACAGAAAATGTTGAACTGGTCTGGGAGGACGATGGCAAAACTTCATCATGAGCTGAAGGCTTTTACTAAGTATGTAGGCTTGTAGTACTGTCTCAAAATTTATACCTCTTAATAGGTTACTCTCATTTTCTGTTTGTTTTGAAATGTCATGTTGTTTCATCTTGAAGAATAGCTAGCCAAGTCTAAATTATTTTTTATTTTAATAAAAAGGCATGGTAAGAGGAGAGGAAGAGGTAAGGACAGAGAACATGGGCTTCCCAGAGCAATATCTGAAAAACATTTGTACTGGAGCACTATAATTACAGTACTTTACATCTTTTCACTCTATGTGGTGTCTTTTCTTAGTTGAAACCAACTGCCTTTTGAAGAATCTGTTGCTTCAGTGGTGATGATCAACTTTGGATGACTGTAATGGTTTTTTGCAGTAAGAAATTTTTATCCACATAAGCAGTGCTGCAATGGTTGCAACATCTTTTATTTGAATGGAGGTGTCTCTTCTAAAAAGATGTTCTGTGTAATTAATGGCTGTAACTTAAAGGGCAATCTTACACGGTTAATAATCTGTTCTCCTGGCCAGTTACCAGTCCTAAGAGGTTTCATTTTCATACTGAAAGTGAGTTTGCTCACTTTCCAGTATGTGTTGTAATGCCATTATCTGCTTGGTCCAAGAGCCCTGAGCTGTATAAATATGATCTGCATGCAGAGATGACGACTCAGGCTCTTTTTAACTTTATCTTGACCTTCAATAATAAATTTAGCTTTCAGTAATAAAATATATTTAAGTGTTTGGTAGTCATTTGTATTCTGGTTGCTCTCTTGAGCTATAAGAAGGCTGACCTTTAGATGTCTCAGAGTAGTCTGTTGCTGTGCTGGTTTATGCAGTAATATTTCTTGCCTGCTTTGAAACCTTCCCCTCCTTCCTCAATTCACAGATGCCTCCTGCTGCACGCAAGGGTCATGTAACTTATGTTGCCATGGGCGTGCTGGTTCTTTGGGGATTTGTGTTCTGTGTGTTCAGATCTCTTCTTCCCACTCTGGTATCTAGCTCATAGCCGTGCATTTGGAGGTACTAAAATGGGTGTCATTGGAAGGTGCCCTGTCTGCAAGAGGTGCAAATAATTGTATCCAAATAATTGGCTCATAATTACCATCTACTCCTCCAGCGTGCTCATCCAGGTACATGAATTACTGGCTTCTGTTTCTTATATTAGCTGGTGTATCTTTAATGTGATTAAAGGGAGGTTGCTGAGCTGAAGGTATCAGTTTAATGATCCTAAGCAGCATGTGCCAGCTCTGGTAGTGGCTGAGTATATTCATGTGAAGATACCATGCTGATCTCAAAGTGATCAGTTTAATAATACAGGTGAGATAGCAAGTATAAATGTCTCTGAGAAAGATGTCTGGCAAATCTGAACTAATATAGCTGTCTAAATAACATTATCGTAGTCACAATTCAGTCTCAAAATGGTAGAAATTTAATTACTCATCCTACTAGGTGAGGGCTTGGAGGGAGTTGGGGTTTTGTGTCTATTTGGTTTGTGGGGTTTGGTGTTGTTTTGGTGTGTGTTTTTTGTGGTGCTGTGTTTTGTTTTGTTGTTATCTGTGTGAGGGTTTTTTTTGTTTAATTTCCCTTCAGTAGTTTAAGCATGTCAGATGATTTCAGAATATGAGGTCCTGCCAGTACTAAACCAGTTTGTTTCTTTTTGGCTTTCAGTGTGCTGGTTGTATTGTCAACAGGGCAGGGAGATGGAAGTGGAGACAAAGCAGTGCCATTTGTTCCACAGTATGTCTTGGAAGACAGTTTCTCTTCTGAACTATCTTTATACATCTGCAAGCTTAAGAAAATTGTGTTGCAGTCATCATGCAATACTCTTTCCCTCATCATCTTTCAGTTTAGGAAATAGCACTAGTCAGTCTCACTTGGACATAGGCAGAGATTTGTCCCTGCTTTTATTAAAAGAGAAAGTTTGGTTAAATTTAAGAGGGAATATTTCTTTTGTACGTCTGACACTGTTTACTCTTCAGTCACCTTGAGTGTTTATTTGTGGTCTTTGTTGCCTTCCTCCTTCATGTGTCTGGTTAGTGACACCTTTTTACCCTTGTGCCCAGTTGGGCACTTGTTGCTTGGTGGTGGAGTTCTCCCTTGGGGCTGATAGAGGAGGAGGTGCTCTCTGAATGTACTTTAGATTATTAACATGGCTATAGGTTTTTCAGGCACTTGCTAGCAGAATGCTGACAAATCTGGACAGGCAGACGGAAGGAATGTGTCAGCTTGCCACAATAAAGAGAACTCAGCTTAGTGACCCATCTCTGTTTCACAGTTAGTGTTTCTCTTGCAGTGTTTGTTCTTGTAAGTCTGGCATGTAAGTGCTACTGTTGCTCCTGGGAGTGCTTTAAATGAAACAATTGCATTAATTCCCTTTCCTGGCCCAGTGAGTTTGGTTTGTTTGTTTTTCTGTCTGTTAATATTTTGCTCGTGTAAAAAATGCTGCTTATGGGAGCAAGCAAAGGAGAGTTGTGTGTGTATGACTGTGCTGGTTTGTCAGAGCATTCATTTACCCATTCTGCTGGTTTGAGAGATTTTTTGGAGTCTTTTTTTGTGCAATATAATCTCAATTGTATGGTGATCCTGATCTGCTCTTGAAAGAAAATTATGCTTTATGGACTTTCTGCAGGTGTATTGCTGATCCAGACTACTGGGCTTCTGTTTTAAAACAAGTGCTTTGGAATCTTGCCAAAATACTGTTTGGAAAAATATTGTTACAGAGAATTCCTCCAGTGTCCTCCTGGAAATGCATCAGAACAGGGGAGAAGCCACAGATAGTAGCACGGGCCTGATGCACTTGGACCCATCTCAAAACTTGCTCCTCCTCCTTTTTTTTTTTTTTTTTTTTTTTTAAATATGGAGACCTTATTATCATTAAAAATCAAAGGGAGAATAAACTGAAGACAGAATAGACTTTTTCCCCTCTTAATTGCCTCTAATAATTTCAGTTCATCTAAATCCAGGATAGCATTGATGTTCTAAATATTATTGCTTTTTTTAGACAAATAATTTGCTGTTATTTTTGTTTCAGTATATACATGCACAGGTAATTTCGGATCAGCGTAATTGTTTCTAAGTAATAGAATCCGGAATGGCTTCCTTTTGTCCATAGGATTGGTGATCAGTGAGTTAACTTCAGTTTTATTCAGTTTTAGTCCATCTTCCATTTTCCATCTCTTTCATGTCTTCTGGATGTGTCTCCTTTTTACCTCCTGTATCCAGAACTTGCCTGCTCAATTTTGTAACTTTTTTCCACGTCACTGATAATTGTATTTTGTTTTTTTTTTTCCTCTTTCTTTCTAGTTTGCTCTTTTCTCTCTTCCCCCTTTGAAGAAAGAGATAGATTAAATGTAATGGGGAAGATTTTTCAGGACCCAGAATGAGCCTCAATTACATTTGCAAAGCCTGAAGACAAATTACCAGGATGTAAAAAGCCTGGAGTCTTAGGAGGGGTTCTGCAGTGAGTCTGAGTTAGTTGTGTGTCCATTCTTTATTGGAAAAGAGATCATTATGGACTTGAAGTATCTGATAGTGGATAGTGGGTGATTAAGTTAAGAGAAACTGCTCGAGCTGCACAGAGGGCGGAATTCACCTCTCACAAGGGTGAGAACCCAACTGTCCAAAATCAAGATAGAGTGTGGAATGCCCTTGCAGCCTTGGCAGGAAATAATTGTCTTTTGCAGGTACCTAATTCCCATTACCTTAGGTGTTGATTTGAAGATCATACTTTCAGAGAGCTGTTCAATCAGAAATTATGAACTCTAGGACAACCCTAGCCACCTAAGAAGTGTCTTTTGAATCAATTGTCTATTTGATGTGTGAGTTTGCTAATAAGACACATTTTTATATAAACCATTGCTAATGAAAGTGAGTAGCAGAGTGAGGAGCTTTGGAAGCTTAGCTGTGAGATTTACTTAGTTTTTAGCATTTTTAGTATCTGTCTTATAAGTAAATTTTTTACTGTGCCAGATTTTTCTTGTTGAAGTCTTGGAGCACTTAATGTTTGTTGTTTTTCTCCTTCTTCTCCTTCTTTAGCACCAAGTCCAATAGGAATGGGGGAGTGAGTGGGATTTTTGGATCTTCCTTTCTTTTCCACAAGGAAGGGCATCACACTCTTCATCCACAATAGCTGTTCCAGTTGCACTTCGATTAGTGTACAGTAGTGTCTTGAGATTTGCCTGGCGTTGCTTTACTCTTGGAGTAGGTAAAATGGCTCCCCTGAATCCTAAACATGAGAATTGTTCCAAGCATTTGCCAGAGTCAGGAGGGGAGTGAGGGGACTGCTGATGAAGTTGGTATAAGGGGTGCTTGTTGCAGAGCAGGTCATTAATCAAAATTTTGAGTTCTTGCAGAAGCATTAGGAGAGGTAAGTGGCTTACTTAATTCAGAACTGAGACATTATGGATAAAGCTGTGCTGCTTTGTAGCATATTCACAGTAAGGGGCTTTAAGGATTGAATTATTGCCATCTGCAGCAATCCCTGATACGAAAAAGAAAAAGTATAAGAAATGTGGAGTTGGAATGTGCTGCTCTTCTGTTAAGGTGGTTGCTAATGGAATGCTGCTGTGACCTGGCCACTGGTTCTGGAGTTGTAACTGGTCAAGACAATCTGCTGAGTGTAGTGAGGCTGGTGAGACAGAACAGCAGAGAGCAGTGTGCCTTTCTCTAATTGCTGGTCCCTCAATATCTTGTATATACAGAATCAGTGTGTGGCTAGCATATTCCTTTGTGCAGGCTTTCAGGTTAGCAGCTTCCTTTTCCCTTCACTAGGGATGTTGCCATTCTCATTCCCTTTGCTTATCCAGGAGCTGACAGGCTGGAGTGGAGGCAAGAGGAATACAGGTTAGGTGTCTCTCTTCCTTCTGAAATTGGTCTGTACTTCCACTACAATACAGATCCTGGAATTTCTACTTCTCTGCTAATTCCTACAATTGTTTCTGGAAGTGGTGTGTGCTGAGCACAGGAGGTAACGCTTGGAGTTTTAGGGTTGAGCAGCAGAGTAAACGTTTGTTATGTCTTTGCACAATCAGTGAATTTTGCAGTGTTCTAGATGCTAGCTGGAAAATAGCAACAGGACATAAACTGTCAGGGTGGCCATCTTAGTGTCATCATTGTGGGTTCTTAAATTTTTTTTCTGAAGTGCCGTGGGCCTCTGAATTTTATCTGGATGGCTTTCAGAGATTGGCAGCAATGACATGTACTTCCACATCCAAAGAAATTCAGGAATATTGCTGCATCATGTCTTTGCTGATTCTGCAATGCAGTAGCTCTGGGCTGTGGGCCCAAATCGTGGTGAAAAGACACAAAACTTCTGACCCAGAGGTAAGAAGAACCAAATGGATGAGAATTGGAGCAAAAGAGAGGTAATCACAGGGAAATGCAAATTTTAGACGAGGAGATAAAGCTTTTGTTCTTTTGGCCCAAGTCCTTAATGAGAGAGCTATAATTAGGCTAGAATTATCTTTATGTATTCAGTGCTGGCAAACTCAAATTCAACTGTCTCTTAATTAGCATGCAGTATCTTCATGGTGTTTCACTCTTGAATCAGGCTTCACTTTCACTCTTCGTGCAGTGCCTCAGTCTCAGGTCTGCACAATACATGACCACTCAGGAAAACCTCTTTCCTGCTCATTCTTCAGTGATGTCATTCCTCATAGGTTGATTTGTCTTCATTTCTCTTATAAATGTTACACTGGTTCTCCTGTAAGTATCTGCAAAATATCCAGTTAGACAATTAGAATCATATTAGTGCTTGAGATATTTTTGTAGTTTATGACTTTGGTTCAAATGCCATGGAATTCATAAAGTTCTACAGCAGCAAGAGAGGTCACATGTCATGCAAGTAGGCCTTAGGGACAGCGTTCTCCCATGTAAATATGTCTTCTGAGAACTGGACTGGAAAAGCCAGGTGGGAAATTCTTGTGGTTTGACACTGGCTTAGGACTTGTTGCTTCTAGAGGAAATAGATGTTTTTAGCAAAGGTCAACATATAATTTGATGTTTAATGTTTCAGTAAGCCAAAAAGTAATGTTTGAAACTACAGAACCCCTTCTCTTTAGTAGGACTTCACATATGGTATTTCATTTATTAGCTTCTGTGCCCTAAAAAGACTTTGGTTGCTTATTTGTTTTCTTAATGATGAGAAGGGCAGACATTGTATAACTTCTCAGGCAGCAGTGATTATGCAACTGATCCTGTTATTGTGGAGCCAAAGTCCTTCCTAGTCCCTGAGCACCAGCTGCTTGTGTTCTGGTTGCTGCTTTTTCCTTTTCTTTCTTCTCCCCTGCCCCTGCCCTGATTTGTTTGTGAACAAGTTGTCTTTTTTTTTTTCCCCATGTCGCTGTTTCCTTCTTTTTCCAGTGCCAGTGAGACAGTGGTTTGTTTGGGTTCATTCTTCAATTCACTATGCTGCAAAATCAAACTGCCCATGTACATCATGGGAAATATAAAATGTATAGGGAAATAAAATAACTGGATACTTTCTGGGCACATAAGAAAAGGCATTTACTTGGATCTAAATGAAATATTGCAGATGGCCTTTGCTGGATTTCAGGTCAAAAGTTGCAAGTTCATGTTCTCATGATTTTAGAAACATGTAAATAACTGCTGTTTGTTTAGTTCCTTGGGTTTTTTTTCCTCTTCCTTCAAAGGGTGGGCCTGAGAGAAATTTTCATTTTTCCCCCTGGCCCTGCCCTGAGATCACCAAATAAAATGTAGTATTCCTACATATAAGATGAAGGAGTTGTAAATCTCATACTTTTACAGCCAAGTGATCTCACTGCAGTATAATAAAGGCAGTTAATATATTGTAAAAATGTTTGCCCTATTCACACTTAATTTTCAGTTCTCAGTTTTATGTCATGTCATTTTCATTTCATGTTCCATGGCTTCCTGTGAGCATAAGTGACCAAGGCAGGTTGTTTTGATCCTTGATAAAACATTTAGGGATGGGAGAAGAGATGGTAGACTTGTAGACTACAATGCTATTCCCTGCTTACAGATGAACTGAGTATATCATCTACAAGTCCCAGCAGAGAGAAATAATAGTTGATCTGTGATACCACGCTGTTGGCTGCACTGCTTGTTGCCATGCCAAGTGTGATCTGCATCAGTCATAAATAGGCTCTAGTGCTTAGTGTCCTATATCAGGAAATAAACTGGGGCTAAGGGTTTAAGGTCCTCATTTAGGTTATAAGTCTTTAGCATGCTAAAGATGTTATAGGGAGTGCAAAGATTGTGTTTTCTTGCTCACAGTGTCTGTACTGTAGATCAGGTGTTTGGAGAGGATGGAAGGTGCTGTCATTTGTAGGAAATTTGGGTCCTTTCTTCTGGTCTCTTTTTGTTGGCATTTCTTTTCCTTCAGTGGCAGTCTGTCCCTGTCTGCTTTCAACAGACCAGGTGTACAGAAGATACCCTCTTTTGCGACCAAAAGACTGGATATATAGCGTGTATGCTTCAGTCTTGTCAACTTACATCTCTCCCCTCCAGTTTCTCATGACAGAGACACTGAGTTCTGGCTTGGAAGAGACTGTATGCTGTAGCCACATTTATCAAAGACTTACTTGATTATTTCCATTGTTAGCGGAGGTTCTGCTAGAATTCTTCCGTCAGCCTTGCAGTTCTTGAACTCTGAATATGAGAATGTTATATTTTATCAGAGCACCTGGTACTGGAAAAACCCAGAAAGTAATGATGAGAAGGGAAGAGTTGTAAAGATTTTTTCTGGAAAAAAATTTGATATTATGTCTAATTCTTTGTCAGCATGGTGCTAATGCCCTGGTCTAATGCAGAATTCACAAAAGCAGTGCTTTTGTAAGGTAGAAAACTTGACTGGGAATTTTGAAATTGCTTTTCACACCTTAGGGAAATATTCTGTGATCCTAATAGCAGTGGGGTATTTATTGTTTGCTTCCATGTCTCTGCTTTATAAATGTAGTTTTTCCAAGTGATTCATCAAGGGTTTAAGTGATATGATTCCTGAGAAACATTTAATGACTGTTCAGTTGTTTCAATGAATGTGTGCATAAATTAGTGTGTGACTAGATGACACGGTCTGGTGTAGACTGGTAAATTAGACTTGCTTTTTCTTATTACTTGTTTTGAAAACTAGTCAGCAGTTAAGTTAGAAAACTTAGGAATTGAACAATTTAGAAGGAACATCTTTCTTTCCTACTTTGGAGAAGAGATTTTTTGTTTGCTTTTAAATCTTTCTTTTCCATGTTGCCATTACCTAAATCTCCTCTTAGTGCAGTGTTGAGTTTGGTTACTGGAGAATTTATATTCTGTTGAAGGCAATGAGAAATGATAATTCTATGAATGCATCTGTTGAATTGCAGATGAGGGTTGGTACCAATTTACAATGGTATTAGGAGCACACTGGAAATGAACAGCAGCTCAAGTTCAGTAATATTCTTGAAGAATTTCTTTTTCAGTCTGTTCTCTTTCCTATTAAGCACTGTTTGGATTTTCTAATTAAGTACTAAGGACATATTAATGAAATGTTAATTTTCTTAAAAGAGATTTCAGACTAATCTGTCCACTGTACCTTTACTGTTACAAGAGGTAAATCTCAATTGTGCTACCTGTTAAGGAGAGACATGAGAAGAATTTTGATCAAGAGTGGTACTTGATCACACTATTTAAAGACTGCACTTCAAACCTAGAGCGAGAAGAGAACTAAGGTGATAACTTTTCACTGCAAATACAGCAAAATCTTATTGCCTGAATTGGTCTCTCTAAAGAAACTAACTCCAACTTGACATCTCCTGATGTCAAGACTTTGGTTGCAATATGAAAAACAATTTTGTTTGGACATTGAAAAGCATGAAAATCTAGTATCTTATCTTGGTTAAGCTTCTTTTTCTAAAGAAGAACTGAAGCCCTTATCTAGGAATATGATGACATCAATAAGCTTAATGTCTCATACAAGAGAAGTATGTATGGTATTTCCTGATACCTTTCTTGAGCTGTGTTTCACCAAATCTCAGTTTTTAAATGTGTTTTTTTTGCACTCTGAAGTGTTCATCAGTGCTCCTCATTTTGCCAGAGCAAACTTAAATATTTCTGATTATGTCATGAAAAGCTCAATTTTCTCAAAGTAATATCACGTAAACTTTGGTTTGTTTTTCAGTGACATGGACAGCAAGCCAAATGTGACAGCAAGCCATTTCTTTACAGAATGGGTAGGAATCTAGAGTAATTAAATTATGACTACCTGATGTCATTAATGATATTTTTCAGAGTAACTGTAAAGACATTTCCTTTCCCCTGGAAAAATATAGCCAAACACAAATAAACTAAATAGTTTAAATAGTGTTGACGAGTAACTTTCATGCCTCACCAGTTTTTAGCTTTTTTTTAACGTCTTCACTTATTTCTCATGTAGCAGAATGGTAATGAAACTTTATTTTTGGCTTGGGGATTTGTTTCTTTTTTTTCTCCATTATGGACATGGGGTTTTTTTGTACACTTTGTTATGGCACTCACAATTTTAGCCAGAATATTGCATTTCTGGTTTACTTTGATAATTCTAGTGCAAACTTTTCAAATAGTTGTAACTTTTCAATAGGAAAATAATTATGATTAGTTATTATTAGGTTTCATTTAGTATAAGTAATAGGATTTTTTCATTTAGGAAACACTCCAGGCAGGTAGTTGAAGGAAAATTGTAAAAGAATGATACTATTGGTAGCTCATAGGCAGAGGAAGAATAAGTTCTTCAACTTAGATTTGCAGCAAATTGAGTAAGAATGTGTTAAGACCAAGGAAGTATCAAGGTGTATCATCAAGTAGCTGTTAGAATTCTCTTTCTAAATGTTGTCTCCTTACCTTTCCTCAGCAAAAAACCCTAAATCAAGCCGAAGCACCTGCCCCCAAAAAGAGTAAGACAAAAATCCATATGGAAACAAAAACTTCATGCATACACAAACTCAGTAACTACAAATCTATTAGAAGTATTTACTAATGAAGATATGATTCTGTGCTTGTGTAAGAGGGGGAGCTGGATAACTGGAAAAAGAGTTAAATCTCTGATGTGTTGATATTTTCTCTTACGAGGTTTCTTCATGATTGGTCATGCAGATCACGCAAATATTGAGGTTACTGGATGACTGATGAAGAGACATTGTAATTTCATATTGGCAAGTTACATTTCCTTAAGTCATTCAGTGTCTTTAACTTTTTTTTCCTTCTGTGTGTATTAAAATTTAGCCATTGAAAATTGTCTGGATCTGAAATTTGCAGCCAGGTGTTTTTACAGATTTTGCTCTGAACCCATGTTTTTTTATGTAAAGATATCATGTATGAAGTCTTGGCAGGAAGCTTTTTGTGTAGAATGACAGAAAGAAAACATGGAAAACTAAATGTATTATCTGCATTCTTACACTTCCAACTTCTTAGGACTGTTAGGCAATACATCAAATTATACTGTTACTTGGAGGATAAAAATGTATTATAAAAATAAAAGTGAGTATTGCTTACTCATCCGAATCTGATTTAAATCAATAATGATCAGGAGTAAGTATTGTGAGATCTTTATTTTCCTGTGATCTCTCTTGGATCTAACATCTCAGACAAAAAGGAAAAAGGAATGAATGAGTTGAGGAATGAAGTAATAGTCAAGGGAGACACTTTTGAGAAACAGACTGGCATGTTTCAAGTAGTGAGTACTGCTTTCTGAAAGAAGAGAAAGAAGTACATGGTCATAATTTTTACAGATGATTTTAAGCATGACTCCATTTAGACACTTCTTTTTTTCTTGTAGGACTTTTTCTGCAGTACCTTAGTTTCCCTTTGGTTCAAGGAAAAAGAAAGGTCAATTAGCTGAGTTTATTAAGTGCCAGTGATGAGCTGCACAGGGAGGTCTGACCCCCATTTGTCGAGAGATGTCTGTTCAACTTGGGGGTTGCTGAATAAGAAGGTGGCTTTTTACTTTGGACACTTTGATTTCACATGGCAAACTGAAGCAGTTATTGGGCTATTCAGTATCATTTTATTATGCTGATCTTTGTTGGGCTTTTAAAAAATTTTATTTCTAACACTTGTATTAGATGGGCAAGACAAGGGAGGTTTGATTCAAAATGAGATCCCTGGTAGCTGCCAAAAAGGCAGAATCCAAAGATGTGAGGACTTTGCAGGCAGTCTGTAGAACAAGCTCTCCCAGGAACACCATAAGTGATCTTAGATGATATTCAGAATATCTGTCTTCTCTCAGGATGGTGGCTGCAGTTCAGTGGATTTCTTTGTTTCTATGCAGTTACTAGAATAAGGCATCATCTCATTTACTATCATCTGCTGCAGTAAAATCAGTATTTGTGGAAATTGTTGTCCTAATGTTCCTTTTCTAACATGCCCTGTTACTTCATTTAATTTAGAAATTGGACCTGGAGAGAGCTGTCCAAATATATTCCAGCCTTGCAAACTTGCAGAGTATGAACAACTGGTTATTAGTGGGAGTTCAAGGAGCTGAGTAAAAAGACTCTTCTGTGAGATGAGAGTCAGAGTTCTGCAGAACTATCCTGAAACTTGACGGCTGGCAAATTGTGATGATATGACTAGCATCACAGTAACTACAGAACATTTTATAGCTGTGCATGGGCCTTGGAAACAGAATCTGTGAGCTTAAGATTCATGGTGGAGTGTGTGATAGAGTAATAAATCTTTATTTTTGAATTCCTGTATATCATCAACTTTGACTTGTTCATTTACAGTGTTGAACAGAATCCTTGGGCTATTCATAAACATTTAAATGCATTCTGATCTGTTCTTTTGGTGGACAGGCTACTTGCTGCCCTAGCTCTATCTGAGCTGGCAAAATTCTCTGTCAAAAAGAGACATGATGCACAGACCTTCTCAGAAGAGTAACATCTAATTTAACAACAAGGAAACAATTTATTGAAATACATGCCCTCCAAGGCTTGGAGTTGAAGGTCACTGACCAGAAGAGAGTTCTTGTAGAACAGAAATAGCTACCTGGAAACCCAGAAATGGAAGCTCTGCTGCAGATCTGTTTCTTCTGATCTCTGGATATACCTGGACACCAGCTGTGCAGCACACAGCCTGGGAACTGTGTGCTGAGCCGAGGGCAGGAGCACTGGTGGGAAGTGTGTGCAGCCTGGCTGGCCAGTTACCTGGAAGTCATCTTCGCCTCTGCCAGCTGCCCTAATTTTCCTTTCTCTCAGCACAATCTGAGCAAGTGGCCCAGTGCAGTGCATGCTGTGAGTGGCTCAGTGCTGTGTTTGAGGGTGAGGACACTGTTGAGGAGGTGCATGTAGGCTAAAGCTGCTCTCCAGGAATCACAGCTACAGCTCCATTAGCTCTGGGACAATTTCTCCATGTCGCGGATGGACAAAGCGGAGATGCAAGAATCAACTTGATGCAAGACAGCTCTTGCCTTTGTTAAAATGTTACCTAAGTACAGCACCATGCAAATGGTTGTGCTGCTGTCAAAGGCAGCTCACCACGACAGCTGCTTTTGGGTATTACCCTGGTGTTGACTCCAAGCAGGACCACCAAAATGTTGTCTTGCCAAGATTCTCTGTGATCCTTGTTAAGGAAGGGTTGTTAGCACAGGCCAAAATGTTACCCCCTCACTGCAGGAGCTGGAGAGAAACTTGTCACAGGACTTGTGTGCTGGACTGGGTGACTGGTAGAGCTCTGGAGGAGCCTGCTTGGGACTTGTAGGGCTGGATGTGAGGCAAATACAAAAGGCTCTGCTGTTCAGGAGGTCTGTATGCTTGGGGAGGACCCGCCCTCTGCCCAGCATGTTCTATAGACTGTCTGCTTTCTGATTTTACCGGCTGTTTTTCATGTACTCTGGACATAGTGACTGGTTTTCTGGCCCTCAGGTAGATGCCTGGAGAGAAAATTATGTCCACTGGTGAAGGGTTACCTTCCCTGTTGTAAAGTGTCAGGATAGGCAGGAAGCTGAAGGCTGCAGAGGGAAAACAGTTGGGAGGTTGGGAAAGCAGGGCAGCAAGTCAGCTGACTTTGCACGTTAAAAGTTAGAATGGGACACTGGGATTAAGACTTGCTCTGTACATGACAGTGGGGAAGAGAACCTCTCAAGGTCTCAAGTTGGGAGAAACTTTGGCAGGGCTGTAGTCCAGCTTCCTGCTCACAGCTGGACCAGCTCTGAAATGGGACCAGGTTGCACTGGGCTTGATCCTGTCGTGTCTTGAAAACCTCCAAGTGTGGAGACAGCACAGCCTCTCTGGGCCCCATTCTGGTGCCTCTCTGTCTTCAGTGGCAGAATAAAGCTTCTCTTATGTGTGGTCTGAACCTCTCTTGTATCAATTTATGTCTGTTGTCCCTTGTCCTCCCACCATGCAGTGCTGTGAAAAGCCTGACTTCGTCTTTGGTTTGCCAGTAGCCTGTGGCACTTTTTAATATAGGTCAGCCTTCAGTACTTGTTAGGAAATTGTAACTTTGTGATTAATTAAAGTAAATAAAAGTGCTTATGAGCTTGGAATTAACGGCAGGGATAACAGAGATATATTGATTACATTATGCAATATAGCATCAGTGAGTGTAGCTATATTGACCAAGTTATCATGTAGACACTAATTGAGAGGGAAAAATCATTATTTACTTTTGAGTGTACTGTTTGCAACAACTTATACACTTCTCTTTCTAAAATAAACAAATAACCATGCACACATCAGTGAGGCCATTGAACATAGATTTAAAATTGTGTTGCAAGACTCCAAATATCAAGGTAACAGATCTGTTCTTAGAAATGCCAGAGCATCTGTCCTCCAGGCAGGTATTTGACTTTTGGATTTCAGAATTTTAGATACCAGTGATTTAGATAATCAGGGTTTGTCTCTATATCCAGAGAGTTTTGTTCATCCTGTGGAAAACTAAAGAGTGAGCCAGGCATTAGCTTCCTGAAATAAACAAAGAACCCTTCTCTATTATTCTGGTCTTTATTTCCCATTTGATGAAGCAAAATGATATGTGTGTTTATCTAGGTTTATTTTATTAATTCATAAATAAAATAATAGCTTGTATAAAAAAGACTCTCACTATTTCAGTGTGTACCTGACTGATCTGATTAAGGGCCCTGTCCTCAGATATTTGATCAACTTATAAAGTATCTCTATGGTCACTAATCTGTAATTCAGAAGAGATGACCACTGTAGAAATTTTTACTATCTTTATATTCTCGGAGATACACAGGGATAAGATGAGAGGCATTGGACACAAGCAGCACAAGGCCAGTTACAAGTAGGGTATAAATTTATACCATGAAGGTAGACAGCACAGTTGGTTTCTCAGAGGGACAATGGGATGTCCACTCTTGGAGATGCTCAGAGCTCACGTGATCAACTGATCTAAGCTGCCCCTGTGCTGAGCAGAGGTTGGACTGCACTGAGCTTCACAGAAGTCTTCCATCCTATATCATTCTGTAGTTACATGCAAACAACATCCAGTATTTCAGTGACAGAGATCATAGTTCTATAACGTTAAGACCCAGTTACTTAGTTTGAAAACCTCTATGTAAAAAAGACAATGCTTCTTATCAAGCAATATAATTAATGGAATTTTATGTCACAGGTGACCTAGAAGTCAGTTCAGCATGTCTGCATAGGGAGCATCTGGAGTTTGGCACTGACACATTGTGATTTATTTCTACAAGAAGCACTTGTCTTTGCTGTTAAGAGCAGAAGACTATAGGGGACTGAATTAATGCGTCCTTGGCAGACTTTTGTAAATTGAGTTCGGTAGGTGAGAGCATTCTGAAGACAGCTTGAAATAAATTTTACTAATCTATTTAAATGTACGTGGTTTTGATGGTTCATTTGCAGAGGGAATTAGCATTTATTTCCATTTGGAGCATCAACTTATAATAGTAGATATTATCAAAGCATGCAAATTTAATTAGGGAGTAATTAAAAGGTGAAGTAACATGAAGCGTGTATGACAATTTTCTTGTGCTCTTTCAGACTGATTTTGGCTTTGACTTAACATAAATGCAGTTTGTGGGGCATTCTTCTTTCCAGTGGCGTAGAAACCAGGTGTTGCATTAAGACCTCCTGACGTCCAAATGACTGCAGTTACACTGAAGGAAGATTTGGGCTGTCCAACAGAGCTTGCCCACAATAAATGAGATTGGATTTATTTCCTTGACTTTCATTGTCTTGCTTTTAAAAAGTTTAAACTGTTGGTGTTAAACTTTCTTTGCTTTAAATTGTACCCAATGTCAGACTGTTGAAGTTCTTGTTTTGCATTTTGCCTCTGTGTGTAGAGGATGCTTCTGGAGGAGATGTGAATGCAGCTGCAGCTCAAGCAGTTTCTCTTGGGTGATGTCCCCTTTTATTGTGTCTGGTTGGCCATTTGCATCTATATCTTACCAGGCTTTGGTGTATTGAGAAAAACCTGGCTGAAAGGCAGCACTAGAATTTTTAGATTAACGAGGAACTTCTTTAAAAGATGTAAAGTGCATGGTTCCCAAGCCATCTGTCAAGGGTTTCTGTTATTTGTGTTTGGCTCTTGGACAACTTCAGTGAAGAGGAGCAACATTTAAGAGTTGTATATAGTAGGGTGGCTGTAATGGCCTGCCATTAAGACCCCTTTTGTGAGAGTACTTCACTTCACTCTTGAATGTGAAGGTATTTTGAGGATTGGCCTGGAACTTGGCATGTTGCTGCACAGAGTGGGGTATCTTCATTTTTTTTCCACCCATTTAATTTTTACCTGTCTAAACATGATTAGTTGTTGGGATTATATATTCCCCCTCCACCTCCAGAAAGTTGTATTTAAGCTGTAGTGGTGTTTTCTCTGTGCTCACCACTGGTATCATCTTTCTAGTGTTTCCAAGCTGTGTTACGCTGGGTCTTGGGGACAGCAAGAACACTGAGTTACTGGTGTTCAACCATATTCTAATTTGAAGATGTAATTATAGTCAGTGAAAATTTTTAAGCAGTCTGTTGTGACAAGTGTCTGTAGACTTGGGTGTGCCATTTTTGAGGTTTTCTACTGTGAACCTCTGGAGTTGATCTCTGAGAAAGTGAAGTGCATGCTTTAATGTATTCCTTCATCCTCCCTGAGCAGGAGGAGGTTAATGGAGTCTTTACTAGGAAGTATGCATTCATTTGGAAGTATGACAAGATTGCTGAGAGTTGGGTTTATAAACAAAAAGCAAAAGAATCCAGGAATGCTGGTGAAGAGAAGAAAGTACCCAGGTGTTGGAGTTGTGAACTTTACTGGAAACAGATGTGGTACCTTTCTTTGCTTGTTCCTGCATGCAGTTTTGCAATACTATAGTTCGTTTTAGCAGAAGTAGTGAATAAGAAACAGTAATGAAAATAATGTTTTGGAGGGAGCCAGAAACTGTAGTTTTTCACCTGTTTGAGGTTTTTGTTTGTTTTTTACAAATGAGTCTGACCCTTATGTTGGTTTTTAAGGTCTTGTCTTTGTCGGAGGAAAACATCTGGCTCTTCCATCCTGATCCTGTTGTTAAAACAGCTGGGAGTACTTCTACAACATACTGCCCACATTTGTGTTTCTTCTCTCAGATTTTATGTACAGCGGGAATACATTGTTGCCAAAGTTATTTCTCATCATAGTAGGCAGTGTGAATTCAGATCCAGGCTCCTGCTGGTCTGTGATCCTGACCTCTGACCTCATCTGGCTGAAGGCAGGCTTTGACATCACATCCCTTGCAGTGTGTCTGAAAGTGAACCAGTGAGGTCAAGAATGCATGATAAGCACACATCTCCACTAGAAAAGGCAGAAAATGTACTTGGATCACATGTTTATGATCCCTTTGATTTCTTTCCATCACAGGCAGGATTTTTATCTTTATCCTATGTGGAGTAAGTGCTAGCACTCAGCTATTGTAATTCCTATCAACAACAGTTTATATGTAATGTCTTCCTTGTCTCCTCTTTGATGTAACATGTGAGTTTGTTTTGTAACTTTGCAAAAAGTGGAAGCAGGGAGGAAAATGCCTGGTTAGATGTGAATAGGTTTCTGTTGAATACCTGTGGTGTGTGTAGGCACAGAAGAAACCTTATGCTCCTGTAGGACTTTCATTTCCATTCTGATGGCACCAGTATGGTGTGCATAAAGTTGATAAACATAGTTTATCCACAGAGGAATACTTGGAAAATAAATAAGGGGAAAGCAACTAAGATAAAAGTCTGCATAATGTTTGTATTTCTTTTTCAGAAATAAGATGTACATGAAACAAATTTGAATGGTGTTACTTGATCAGTTTTCTTCTTTGCAGGAACCAAGTGATTTATGATTGCTGAGGTTTTGTTATTTTAGCACTTTTAGTGTGATGTCTGGTGGGGGTAGCAATCAAATTCTATTTGATTTGTTAAGCTCTAGAAATAGTCAGTACTGAGATACTCTGGCAAAATAAAAAAAGACCTAAAACACCCGTAGAATGTAGGTCTGGAAATGTTTGTTGCAGCAAGCAAATTATTTAATTCACCAGAAAAAAGGAGTAATGGCAGCTAAAAGAAGTTATTCAAGTCATAAATACATACTATTAGAACTTGATTTAAACTTTTTTGCATCAGTTCTGAAGAAGTGTGTTTGGATAAGAAATAGTTCAACTTGTTTATATATATTAAAAAAACCCCTTATAATTCCAGAGTGCATATGTTATAAAATACATGTTCAGCCAATGGACTTTGCATTTAGAAAAGGCAAAAAGCTTTTATTCATATGATGGAAAAAATATTTTTAATTACCTTATGTATTTAGACAGATTACCTAAATAAATTCTTCAAGAACTGCCTGTAGATTGGGACTTGTCTGAAAAAGATGATGTCTGTTAAAATTAATGGTAACTGCAGCAAAGTGTCACTTAGGTTTTTATTGGTCACGCTCAAGCTGGCCACCCTAATATTATGTTTTGAGAAAATAGTTGCAAATTATATGTTCCAACTCCTTGAACTGAAGGAAAGCCCTTCAGTGCAGCAGGGAGCTTTATGTAAGCCATGGGTGGGGATGTTTTTGATGGCTGACAGTTGTTTGCTGAATGACACTTGGAAATGTGCTGAATGACACTTCTGGAAAATACTAGACATGGCTGCTGCCAGGGTTCAGTGGTGGGTCATGAAAACAAGGTGACGCAGACGCCATCTCCACTGCCATCGGCTGAATCAGACGCTACCTGTGCGTGCAGCATTCTGGGGAGGAGCAATCACCACCCTGTTCGTTTTGCTCTGCAAGTAGAACCACCCTAACTCCCTGTTGTATTTGTTACTTATGGTGTACTTTTTCATGAGGTAGTTGCCGCTTGAGACGCTTTTGAAGTGGTCAGGAGCAGACACCAGATACGGAAAGGGCAGTTTGGTTCTTTGCTGTGCTGCTTTTCTGTTGTGGGTTTGAGCAGCTTCTGGATAGTGTGTGATCTGCAAATGGGAAAGTCATTAGCCAGAGAGCAAGGTGCTGCCTGTCTGGAGAGGTTTAGAGTGTACTTACATTCCTTTCTGCACCCTTTTAGTAGACAGAGATGGACAAGGAAGCCTGGAGGCAGCATAGCCATGGAGTACCATATTGTCTGCGTGTTGCCAAGAGATCCATTGTCCCTGTGGAAAGTCAGGAATCTAGTTCAGATGGAGATAGGGTGAATGCCCTAAGAAATCATCCAGGAAAGCTAAATCTGAATCTTGTGTGAAAAACATAATCCTTTCATCCTGGAAAGGTTTTGTTGAACATGCCAGTCAGTATACTTCCCAGAGATATTTCTCCTTTACACTGGAGACTCAATAAGGCAGGAGGGTGACTAAGCTATGCCACCCTCTTGACAAAGACCAGAACTGGTTATCCTTTCTCAGAACTTGCAGCAGAGTTTTTGTCAGAGTAGCTACCATTTCTTCTTGAGGGCTTCTGTGCTTCCACTGGGCTGGAGGGTGTGAGGAGTCATTTGAACTGTCTTTGGTGCTTCCAGAGTTTTGCTCTTTGTGACTGGTGGGTTCAAAACTAACCTGGTTTTTTGCTTAGTTTAGTTGCATTTCTTCGGAGGATGTTTGTGGTTTTGGATAATGAAGGTTGAAAACATCTTTTTTCTCATTGCTGCAGTATGATGGTGTGTGCTCTTGGTCTTGCAGTCACTTTTGTTAACTGATCAGCACAGGGGAATTAAAGCTTGGGCAATACTGAAGATTGGTTGATGGAAGTAAAGTAGGAGTGCTTTAATTTTTGGCACCACAGAAGGCATTTAGTTCTTTTTAACTGTGTTTAAACAGGGCCTCCTGCTTCCCTGTGTTTATTGGTTTTGAGACTGCAAGTCAAAACAATTAACTTTACGCAGATGCATTTGATAAAGTCTTTCTCAAGCTATTGTGACCATGACAAAATATGGAAGTAGGATAAATGTAAGGGAATCAGGACTTAGAGACAAGGCATTCCAAATGTACTGTGGGAATATAGATAAACCATAGATAAACTTTTGGTTCAGAACCAAGTAAATAACACGTATGAAAGAGAGTTGCAAGCTATCTTCAAGGTTGTACTTCCTCATGGCCTTTTTTACAGTTTTAGCTGGAAAAGATGCTGATACTACCCTTTAATTTCTGCTCAAGGAAGCTTGTGGGTTTTGTGTACTTGTAGTGTAATTGGTCATTTGAGCTTTGCAAATATAGTAAGGGTTCATTAAGTCCAGTGCAATCACAGTCTGGTCTGATTTGGAGCCTGAAACCTCCATTGTCTGTATTTAAAAACAAAAATCTATCATTTTGAATCTGAGGGGTATTTGGTTATATAATAAAGTTCTTAAAAGGGTGAAATGAAGATAGCTGAAATGGCAGTTCCTTGTTTGTTTTAAGGTTTGTCCAGTAACTGTTCCTATTACAAAAGGACATTTTGTTTATCATCTTAGTTTAAATATTTACTTGCTTCTGCAGAGATAAAATCCAAGTGCTCTCCCTACTTTTGCTATTTCTGAGTTCCATGGTCTGATTTCTACAGTTTTACGTGCTGTGCACACAGGTGGTGTTTGCCTGTGGCTGGTGGTTCCTTACGTTTCCCATGAGTAGATGGAACTGGAGGGGTTTCATGGTCATGGACTATGGAGTTAAGAGAGAAATTCTCCTTTAGTTTTTAATGCTGAACACTTGAACTAGCCAGCAAGTTACTTAAGATTTTAGAGTATAGAACAACATAGTGACAAAATTTTATCTTGTTTTAACCTCTGCAACATTACTGTGAGGAGGATTTTCACATTAGCACCATCTCTCTTACAAAGCCTTTCAAAGGTACCTGATGCTGTACTGCTTTTTTTTACCCAAGTCAATTTTCCCCCACCAAAATATTATCTGCTCTTTTAATGTACAAAATATTTAAACAATAAATTATATAAATTGTATTATAAAGTTTATCCAGTTGCTTTAGGTATGCCTGTATTGTGTAGTACTCCAGAGTGTAGGAACACTGTACTAATAGTGCCAAATGGGACTGACTGGGAATCAGAGGTAAAATAATCAGAGGTCTGCCAACTCATGGCTAATAACCAAGGCGCAGCATTTCACCTAGTTATTTGCCAGGTCCTACAAGTTGCCATTCCTGGGTTTACTGCCTTTACCATATATCTGGGTTAGCTGGAGAACCTTGTGCTGAAGTGAGCTCAGACTTGGTGCCCCTTGTTGGCTTGTGTGTGTCTGCTTGCAAGTTCTAAGATGAATATTTTATAACTCTGAAAATAAGAGGCAGACAAACTAGGGGAGAGGCCAGGGAAAACCATGTGTTCAGTAGCTTCACAGCTGCTCAGCTGGGTTAGTATCAATGTAGCTTAGTTCTTATTCCCGTGCTGTAATGATAAGTTACTTGGTTCCTGAGAGGGATGCTCTTGCTGATCACGGGCTGTCAGTGCATTCATTACTGGGCTTGCACTTTGCATTAACTCTTTTAGCACTTCATGTGCTCTCAGTGAGTGTCATTTAATCAGAGAAATACTGCTGTGTTGTCAGTTTCTAGTTTGCTACTGTTCCTTTTTCCAGAGCTATTTAAAAGATTCCTTACTTTGTGAAAGTCCAGCTGTCATAGGAATGACTCCTCTTTCATTTCAGAAGAGCAGAGCTCTGTGACTTAAAATGTGATTTATAAATGTGACTTAAATTGTCACATTTATATTCTAACCTTTTTCTCTTTTACCTAGTGAGAGAGCAGCTTTGGTGTTGAAGAGAAACCTCGGAAAGGAATGGGCCCTGTTCTCTTGAAGCTGTTTGCCCTGATCCCAGGAATGCTGTAGAGGTTAGTGATGTGAATGTTGAAGAGCTTTTGTGGAAATTGCCTTTTGGTGTGTAATTGGCACACCCTTCAATAAATTCTGTGTGAAGCAGTTCATTTTCCTGTCACAGAAAGGGAGTTAATTCAGGCACTATCAGAACACAGTCAGCTTAAAATTGCTGTACCCAAACAAAATTTAGGATTCTGTTTATTTGTGGGGATGCTGTGGAAATACATTGCTGAGTGGTCACAGAAAGTTGTGTGGGTGTGATGCGTGCTCATGGCAAGCTGCATTAAAATTGGAGATTTTTATCAATAGGTTAAAAAAAGGGTAAAAATTATCATAATGCATGAGTCTGTAGTGTCTGATTCTTCTTTGAATTTCTCAAGTCTCTCATTTTTACTTTGAGAGAAGAATACTGCTGATCTTCAGTAGAGTTGACAGGCTAGGAAGGGTCCATTCTGTATCCACACAGAGGTAGTGTTATATCTACTTCTGCCTCAAGTGACTTTTATTTCAGTGTAATATCCTAGTTTACTTGGTTTTGTATAAACTGTATACACTGCTTGCTGTGAATGTTTTTCCCCAGAGCTCTATAATCCTGCTACAAACATTACAGACTACAGGAGGCTTCCTTTTGCAGCTAGAACTTTCAGTCTAGTTTACTTCCATGTTTTTTGGAAAGTTGCCAAGGATTAAGTAGATTTATCACCCAGTGGATTACTTTTTAACTAGTGAAGTAAAAAAAAGCTTGTGTAGCTGTTAAATTCAGTAAGGCTTGGTTTTACTAATGAAACACGAATGTAGCAAGTAAATTAGATGGAGTAGTGGGAAGGAGAGAGGGAAGAGGTAGGCTTGAAGTGCACTCCTGAAGCAAAGAGGTGAATTTCTATAGGAGCAGTTGAGTTAAAATCTATTAAATCTGTCTGCTTTATGGTAAAGGATTCTAATCTTTGTTAGCTTACTTTACAAGCATAGGTGTGTGTGTGTGGTGTGACTACTGAAGAGTAATGTCCAAGCTATGCTAGGACACCCTTTGACATACAGACCCGTTTGGAGCAAAAAGAAAAACAACCCAATGGAAAAAAGGCTGCAGCATGTCACAGACACTGAAAGTGAAGAGGTGACCCAGTGGGAAAAAACAAGGAATTGTTAGTTGGCATCACTCTTTGAAGCACGAAGAGCTCAACAACTGCAAGTGCTGCTACTTCTTACCAAGAGCTTTGGTCATTGATGTATTCTTGCCATCTTTATCTTGTTTCATATAAAACTGAGAATTGTAAATTGTTCAAGGGTGAGGTATCACTTCTAATTCAACAAAAGCATACAGAAAGACAGAAACCCCAAAGCACGTCCTTCCACGTGAAATCCTGCACTCCAACATCAATGCTTTCAATTCTAGTTCTGTGCTGCTGCTTTTTTTTTTCCAATGTTTTATTCATTAACAAAACCCACAAACCTGTCCACAAGGGCGTCTGACAGAAATACGCCTTTTTTTTACTTTAACAGAAAATACCTAGCTCCCTTCAACCTATTGTGTTTAGATTTTTTTGAGACATATATACTACTTTATGGAGAATAAAAGAAGATGAAAGATCCATCTCCTCTTGTGGTAGTCTCCCTCTTGACTTAGTAAAAGCAGTTGGTTTCAAGTGACCTGTTGAATGCAGACTATTTTGTGACTCTGTGAAGACTGTCTTGTTAGAATCCCAATCTGCTATTCAGATACTTATGTAGTAAATATTTCCTTGGCACTTCATGCATCCTGTTCTTCCAGTTCTGAGGACATCCAAGAGCTGGCAGAACTTAACAGCTTGGTTTTAGGGTTGTGGTTATGTTTCTTTCAGACCCAAGCCTGCTATATTTGATTGGGTTGAGCTCTCCATGGGGCCACATTGAGTTTCTCTCCAGCTGTGGAATGACTTACCTGCAGCTACATGCATAGTAGTAAAAATTGTGATGCAGTTTATGAGCACATAGGAGATAATGAGATAAGGGAAGACAGCTAAACAACATAAATTTGCTAGGGAGAAAATTGTGTCAAACTCATTAGTTTGCTTCCTTGACAGATGAGTTAGATTAGTGCATAAGGGAGGCAAGGGATAGAAGTGATACAAATAGAAGTGTATAAGGTTCTGAAGGATGTTCTTTTGAGTGTAATATGTGCAGTGTTTTGGGTTTTTTAAATGGGATCTTCCTTAAATTACTATATTGCAGGAGCAAAATTTATTAAAAATGGTTCTGTAGAGCACTTAATAGGGATTCAAGATCACTTGGAAAGCATTTGAAGTAGGCTTCCATACCATACTAGCTTGTCATGGCTGGGTTTGACAATGACACT
Organism: Vidua chalybeata; assembly: GCF_026979565.1. Lineage (NCBI taxonomy): Eukaryota > Metazoa > Chordata > Aves > Passeriformes > Viduidae > Vidua > Vidua chalybeata. Next base: position 8,623,482 of record NC_071533.1, on the reverse strand, counting down.
CATGATTTAGATTTTAGTACATGGAGTAGAGTTTACTTACGAGCTGTGCAGGTGAGGTCAGTTTGGGAGTAGATAGAATGGGCAGTCCAGAGAGTTGATATGAATCTGTCACTGGGGTAAGCAAAGTGTGTATGTTGGCTTGACACAACTCACCCTGTGTTTATACCAAAGGACCTCAGTCAGTATGCAGAACCTAATTATGCTGAGTTTACTGCATTGGGTGGCATCTTCCAACACCCACAACACTTACGGTACTTTTCTATCCTTTAGAAAACTGCAGCACTGAAACCTAGAACTTGTAAGGAAGTGTTTGTTTATTTGTAGCAGTTTCTTTATTCTGCCACAGGGAGAAAAATGTATGAGTAGGGAAGAGTGACCATATTTTTTAAGAGCTTTTTTAAAATAAGATATGAAATATGGACATAATTGTTATCTTGGGCTGGTGTCAGAGAAGTCTGTCATACTGCTTTGTTTTAAATTCCCTGTGATAGAAAGGGGTGTTTGTGTGCCATACTGTTGTGTGCACAATGCTCTTCTCACAGTTGTCAGGTTATCATGAAAGATTCATTTCATGGCTCCCTTAGAGGTAAACACTAATATTTCACACTGGGTCAGTAATTTTTGCTAGCAATAGATTAATGCCTGAAACTCCCTTGTCTGACATGTTCCCATCTGTGATGCCATAGTTTCCTGCGGATGGGAAGCATAGTGAGGCAAAAAAAAAACCAAAAAAAAAACAAAACAAAAAAAAAAACACCTCTGTTTAGGTTGTCTCTGTGGGGATGCTGTTCTCTGTTTCTGTGATCCCTGCTGCTATTTTCCTGACTTCTTGGGGTATGGCTTTTTCCTTGATATCTAGCAAATGTTTTGCTAGCAAAACTACAAATTAAGAAGATACACCTTAGCAGCAGAGAGCGGTGCAGCAGTGGTGTAATTGGAATTACAAGAATGCTGTGAAAGTTTCATGCCCCATCTTCTGTCCCAAAGGGAGGGGGAATATTGGAAGAGCCACTGCTGATAAGTGATAGCCTGTGAAAGGCAAGCCTTAGGCAGTCCCTTGGAAAGACTTCTAAGTCCCATGAATTGAAACAAAGTGGAGGCACGGTAAACCTAGTTTTAGAGCTTTCCCTTGTTTGATTTTAATTTCAAGAAGATGCCTGGGAGGAATCTCAAAGGCACATTCCTATAGATGCAAGAATAACTGTTCAAAGTGCTGGGAGATGAAACTGATATGCAGTAATTTTTGTAAGTGAGGAAATAATAGTGCAGAAGTGGGCTAACATCTGCCTGTGTTGCAGTGAGAGTATATTAGAAGTACTGTTTACTCTTTGTTATTGCTAAAAGGTCACCTTAGGAGAAGACAGAGAAGTAAAATCAAACTAAAGAAAGATATGTAGGATAAAATTGTGAAGGAATATATGAATGTTTAAGAGAAGCCTTTGCTTTGATGCTATTGTTGCAATTAAATCTTAGTATTGAGCATTTATTTACCTAATTATTTCATGTGCCTTTGCCAGCATATTAGTGGGTTTCACTCTGTTTATTGCATTGTGTTTGTCTTAAAAATAAAAAAGAAAATAAGAGTAGTTATCCTCATTCTGTACACTGCTTACTGTCAAAGCTTAAAAGGAACACAAAACCAGAGAAAAGGGATAGCAACTGAAAAAGTCTTGTTTTCTCTCTTGTGGGGAGCAAGTTCTGTCCCCAGGTTCTTTGCATTCAGAAACAGCCAAGCACAGTGCAGGTCGTCTAAGTGAGGCCATACACTTCAACAGATGCACTGAGGAAGAAATGATTTGCATTAAATAACTACTCAGTGATTTCTGTACCTGTAAATGACATTACAGTGCATTTGATAGACAATTACTGTCTCTTTTTTTTGTTCACTTCTTTATTTTTTTTTCCTCCAGCAAGGAACTCTGTTTCCTTAGTGTGAATATTGTGTGTATGTGTAGGTGAATCCAAGGGAAAAATGTGAATAAACTCCATGTCAGTAGTTGTGTTTTTACCAAGTGGGTGCTCAAGCTCTCTTAGCTTTAGTTGGAAAGCAGTATCCACTTAGGATAGCCATTTGGGTGTCATTCTGGGAGAATTCTTTTCAGAGAACTGCAGCTTCAATCATAATTTGTTTTCTCTACCCTTGGTTATTACTAGGGGAAGGAGCAAGTGTAGTGGTGAGACATAACATGCGAGTTTGGATAACATAATGGATTTCCTTGGAAAATACTACCACTTCTGAATAGTTTTTGTTACTGAAACAAAACACCTGGCAGTTCTAGATTGTACGGTGCTGTGCACGAAAGTAGCATTGCAAGCTAGAATACTAAACAGTGTTAAAAAAACACGACAAACCAAGAAAGCCCTGAAAAGTAGAAGAGTTAGTCAAGAAAATCCACATTGCATCTGATACAGATTTTAGTAAGGAGAGTCTCTTGTCTTTGGTTTATTTTTCCCCCAGAATAATTAGTTCTATTGTAACCAAAATTGAAATGTATTTACTTTCCTGTGTGATAAGAGAAGCAGGAAAATGTTATCTTGCAAATTAATTTGTAAGCCACGGTACATCATTCTCCTTTGCCGTGATTGTACTGCTGGCCAGATGTCGATTTGCTTGAGCATACAGTTTTTAATCTTGATCCGGCGCTTGTGTGAGTTGGATTTATTCTTTGTGAAGCAGCTGTATCAGTGACTGGGGCCTGTGCATTGCAAGGACGAGGGATCCCTTCCCTTGGAGTCCCAGCCTGCCTGGAGGGAGCAGCTGCTCCTTGCTGACAATCCCTCCCGCCTGGGCACTGGTACAGTCTTCGCGGGGGCTGGTGGCGCAAAGCTCGGCAGAGCCGCCTGACTGCCACAGGGATGTTTACTGACCAAGGGCTGGCAGCATCTTGGAGGCAGGGGAATTTGTCTCCTGTCTCTAGTGTCTTACAAGGGGATGACTTGAAAACTAAGATGCTGGCACTGAACTTGAAGAATTCAAGGTAGGATGAGACCTAAATGAATCCCAGCTCCTCTTACTTCTTTGCATAATACTTTATCCCCACAGACTAAAGTTTAATTCCATGACTAACACATGTGAAGTTGTACCTCTTGTTGTCAGAGTTGTTGTTATAGGAGAACTTGAACCAAAGCTGAGATTGATCAGAGATTTAGTCAAAATCTAGTGATATTTTTGAATAAAATGAGTAATGTACCAGTACATAATTTTCTGTGTTTAGGATGTTGGCTCTAGAGAAATAAGTTAAAAGTAGGTAGTAGACATTTATAATCCCAGCTAAGGAAGAAAATAATTGATTTTAGTTTGTCACATGGGTAGTTTTCAAAATACAGCTAATACTAGCCTTGAGTGCAGTAGTTGTGCTGTGAAGCAAGCTTGTTGTCCAGTTATGTTACACATGTTCTACGAAATGGAACAAGTTGGAGAAAATAATATTAAGGTAGTCTTTTCCCTGTCTCTTGAGTGCTATAGGCTTCATTTTTTTTCTCTTTGAATTAGAGAAACTCACTTTTCAGGGGATTTCTAGCGGTCCTATTTAATCTTGTAATACACTGCAAACTGGTGTAGGGAAATCATTTATTCACTGTGAAATACAGCTTTTATTTAGGCACTATTACCAAGCAGGGCTAGAACATGAGTAATGAAGAGAAAAACAAAAATAGTTTTGAAAGTAGTTATGGTAAATAGTAAATATACCAACCTCTTTATTGGCAATCAAAACTGAGCAAAATAAGCATGGGTTTTCTAAACTGTTACAGCTTTTTCCCTTTATGAGAGATACCAGCTTTAATTTACAATAATATCTACGCCCAGTTCAATCATTTAATAAGTGTACCATTGAAAAAAAATTCCACTGGAGAACTGAAAGAATCCATTCATTTGAGTAATTAATATTGCTTTTAAAGTCTGCAGTTTTAGTCTGCTTTGTAGGTTTGTGTTTTTTTCTTAAGTGTTTATTTTGTGGGGTGTTTTGTCTTTTCTTTCCCCTCTTTTATTTTTTCCTGTTTAATCCTTTGACACATTCACTGCTGGGGATGGAAACCTTGTAGCTCTGATGGGCTATTTCTGAATCCAAACAGCTCGGTCCTGCCTTGGATATGTCCCAGGCTTTCTCTGCAAGACAGTGTTCTGGGAGCAGCAGTCCTTGTGTTACTGAGGAGCTAGAGCTGTTTTCTGTAAAGAAAGGTTCACAATCAGCTCTTTTGTCTTTGTTCCATGTCAGGCTCCTGAGATGTGTTTCCGTGTGCAGTCTGGTGGAGCTGGATCCAAAACCGCCCTGGGAGCCCAGGAGGTAATCTAGCTCTACCTGCAATCCTCAGGTGTTTGAAGACTGAAGATGAGACTGAGAGGGATTGAATTGCTTTTATCTGCAATTTGTGACTGTCATCCCCAGAGGATCTTCTGCCACCCAACAGAGAGGGGTCAGGGGAAGGAGAAGGAGGAGAAGAGAGGGAAGGTGAGGAGAAAAGGCAGTACTTTTCTCCCATTATTACCATACTTGCTTAGTTACACAAAGTATAGGAATCTTTACTGTTTTTCCCACTGGTGGTGCCTCCTATGAGGAGCAGCTGAGGGAAGTGGGACTCCTTAGCCTGGGGAAAGAGGCTTGAAGAGGACCACACTGCTCTCTGCAACTACCTGAAAGGAAGTGTTAGTGAGGTGGGTGTCAGTCTTCTTTCCCGAGTAACAGGATGAGAAGAAATCACAGAAACATTAGGGTTGGAAAGGACCTCTGGAGATCATCCAGTCCAGCCCCAATGCCAAGGCAGGGTCACATGGAGCAGGTGACACAGGAGCACGTCCAGGTGGATTTGAAATGCCATCAGACAAGTAGTCTCCACAACCTCCGTGGGCAGCCTGTTCCAGGGCTCTGCCACCCTCAGTATGAAGAAATTCTTCCTCCATGTTGAGGTGAAACTTCTTGTGTTTTAGTTTATGGTCATTGCTCCACATCCTGTCACTGAGCACTGCCAGAGAGTCTGCTACTGTTCTCTGGGCACCCACCTTTGTGATATTTATGGGCGTTAATGAGATCCCCTTCAATCTTCTCCCCACTAAGCAGGTCCAGCTTCCACAGTCCCTCCTCACATTAGAGGTAATACAGATCCCTCATCGTCCAGATCCTCTGCACCCTCTCCAGTAGCTCCCTGTCTGTCTTGTCCAAAGGACCCCAGAATTGAGTACAGCACTCCAGATGTGGCCTCACTAGGGCGGAGTAGAGGGGCAGGATCACCTCCCCCAGTCTGCCAGGTCCACCCCAGGATCCCATTGGCCCCAGCCATCAAATGTCCTCAAGTTGTACCATGGAAGACATTGATTAGGTATTTCGAAAAAGTTCTTCACAGAAGGAATTATCAAGCATTGAAAGAGGCTGCCCAGAGAAGAAGCTGCTCCAGTCATCATCCCTGGAGGTATTTAAAAGATGTGCAGATGAGGCAGTTGGGAACATGGTTTAGTGGTGGACTCGGCAGTGCTGGGTTAGAGGTTGGACTTGATGATCTTAAGGGTCTTTTCCAGCCTAAGTGGTCTTTAGTTCTGTCCTGTATGCTATGCAGAACTTGATTTCAGTGGAGCTCAGTGGATGCCTTTGGACTATCCTAATTTCAGGCAGTAGTTAACGTGTATGCAAGTATTTATGTTTCTTTTCCATTAATCTCTGGACTGAATTGCTAATTATAAAGTCTTGAGCTGTTGTATTTTCTTTTGCACTTAGAAATACTATGAACATGCAGCTTAAACATTGGGGTTGTTCACTCTTATTTACTTCCTATTATTGTTCACTCTTATTTACTTCAAAAATAAACAGGCATTTGTGCCCAGCCTTTAATGGTGATTTAAGTGCAGATACGCTGCTGTTTTTGTTACATTCTTTCTGCCTCGATGGTAGCAGAGAGAGGAATTTTATTACATCAGGCAAACATGTGCTGGTAGGATCATTTTGTTGTTTTTCTTATCTGTGTTGTTAGAAACAAGGGTGGCTCTATGGAGACATTTTACAGGTAATGGGCTTCTACTTACTGCTCCTTCATATGCAAATTTCCTAAAGGCAGAAGAAATGTTTTCTTTTTGGTGTATAAATGGCTGGTTTACATGGCTGCAGGAAGTTTTTGCTTTAGATTGCTGTTGAGAAGAAAACCCACTACCACCAGCATCACAAATGGGGACCGTGCTCCTGTTAAAAAATTCGGTGCCTTTTTTAGCTAAATGTGAGAACCGTGCTTAGGGTCACTGTTGTCCTTACTGACCATGTCCTGTTTGGGGGTGCTTTGCTTCCTGCATGGCCTTACTGTGAGGATGTATGAACTCTCTCCTGTTCCAGTTTAGCTGGTTTCCTTCCCCATCTTCCCCACCACACCCTTCCACTCCCCATTACTTGGAAAAGTGAATAGACCAAAGCACTCTTCCCCATTCTTGATGGTGGCTCATTGTTTCACTATTGGTTCGAATGCAATAACTTTCCTAGGAAGGCTTTTTTTTCTTTGCTTGTTTACTGTGAATGCAAGAGCCACTCTCCAGAGCAGTGTTATTATTCCTATGCATTTGTTGATGTCTGCATTCCAACAAGGGATGGCTTGTCTCCTCAGATCCCAGATTATTTTGCATTTTTGTTTGTTTTTCTCTGTGTGTCCCCTCCCCTCTCATCCTCTCACCCTTTTTGTATTTTCTAGGGGTTTCTTAGAATTTTCTCTCCTGAATTGTATGGTTTAGTCATTGTCATGCAGTTCAGGACTTCAAGCTAAAATTTCAGTTCTGCTGTATTCCCAATGGGCTCTAACTAGTATCCTGTTTGTCCAATTAATGCAAATCAGTTTATTTAGGTCTTTTGAAAACAAAACAAAAACAAGAAAACCAGTATTCAAAGATGCTCAAGATATTTTACCGCAGAACACGTAGAGAATTAAATTAGAAGTTGCTCTCAAAGATATTGAGGAAGCAAATAGTCTGTTCTGTTTTAGTTTGAGTTTTTTAACCAGTCGTTATCTATCTTCATGGTATTCTGGATATTTTTTCTGATGCTGCATAGGTTAGTTGGTTCATAAGCTTCGATAAAATGTTCCGATTGATTCCTCCATTTCAGATAATTTTGCTGAGGTGCAAATGTTTCTGACATGTTTCCACTCTGCCAGCATATGTTCAAAACGAAGTTGATGTTTCAGTATTTACTTTTCCTCCATGTGTTTTTCAGCTCCAGGTGTTTATAGCAGTACTGAAGTTTGCAGAATATTATGAGTTTGCTCATCTACTGTCTTGTCAACCAGCAGGCGTTAATGGGGGTCATTCCCACCTCAAATGTCTAGTTACAAAGTTCCAGATGAACATTAATCTCACAAATTATAGGTTCCAAAAGTAATCTGCTGGGTTTATAATGTATTCATACTGGTTACCCTGAAGAAAAGAATTTCTGTTCCCTCAGTAGAAAACCTGTTAACTTACTAGGCATCATTTTTCTATAAATAAGTGTTTCAAAAATACATGTTGGTGAGCAATGTCTCTATTTTTGTCATGTTTTGTGTCTGCTCCAGCCAAGTTGGACTTTGCTTCTGCCTGTCAGGATTTTTGTGTTACACATATTTTTATCTCCTCGGTTAGCATATTTTTCTGGTAAAAAATGTCCTTTGCATTCCTTGAGTAGAGGAGGAATTGTATGTCCAGAGCTAGTTCAGACTTTGTGGCACTCAGAACTGGATTGCCGGCTTTGAGACCACACTGGAACAGGTCAAGAGGAGTGGAAAAAATGTCTCAATGGTATGATTGCACAAGCAGGGGCAAATGGTTTCTTGGAGACTGGATGTCTATGAATGAGCCACATGAAGGTGCTAATGCAGGTGTCTCCTTTCTAACATAATACCTGCACGGAGCCCTGTACTTTGATCTTCACTGTAAGTGATGATTAGGGGTAATGAAACATGGCAATATTGATTTATTTTCTGGAATGACCATTCCTCATCTCGTAAAGCAGAAAGGTTTCTTTTACACATAAAGAGTTATTTGGTCCTTAGTCCTGCATAGGCAATATATTTCTGCCTTGCATAAATTACTGAAAACCTTTTTCTGGTGTAAATATTGGTGGGTTTTTTGCAACCTAAGCAGATACCATGGAGCAAGTTTGAGGTATGGAATTTTCCACCTTCTTTGATGGCTAGCAAACCTAAACTGGTTTTTGGAGATCAGATCTGTGTTTATATGCAGATGATGTGGTTTAAGACTTTGCATTGAAATTCAGAGATGAAAGTCTGTAGAACCCAGCAGTCAAATATGGATTTCAGGTAGCCTTAGGGTTGGTTGGATGGTATTTCTTGGTCTTGTGAAGAAATGAGGACCATCTGTTGCAGATACCTCAAAGATGAGGTTTTCTGCTCCTCCTAGCTGGATACAATATTCATTACGTTCCATTTGGCTTCTGAAAAGTGAAAATTACTCATTCAGTTCCCTTGACATTTTTCAAAAGCTGCTTTTAAACAAGTGGTGGATTTAGCTATTCAAATGTTTACAACAGCAGATTTACCTTTTGATTCCCAGGATTGTGTGTGATAGTTTGAGACAAAATAAGAATTCATCTTTCATTTTAGTTAAAAAATATGTAAAGTGTGGAAAGGCAGACACCTTAAATCAACGTGTCTCCAGTCTAAATAGCCTTTATTTGAGCTTTCTGGCAGTTTGCTTTTTCAGCATTTTCAATTCTTAAGCTTGGTTATCAGTTTATTACTGAGCTGAGAAAATGGAAGTCCTTAAGTCTTGTTAAAGGCTTCCTCAAAGAAAAACAGTACTTAGAATTGGGTTCACGGTGATGACAGATCATAATGAGTGCTAAGTAAAGATGTAGGAAGTGGAATTATCATCATCCGGCCAAAAATCACATTCTAGATGCAGTGTGGACAGATTTGTTCCTCGTAGGAAAAGGTGGCACACATTTGCTTCGTTGTGCACTGTCTCATCTTTACTCTCTGTAAAAGTAACTCGTAGCTCCCTTCTGTTTCATCAAAGCCTGAGTTCTGTACACCATCCCCAGATGTCTGTGGGCAATGATTGCAGTCACATCCTTTGTCTCCACACTTGAATGGGTAATCCTTTCTGCCAGGTAACTATTGTTCTGTGCTTTTGCTCTGAACAATGATGTTGAAGCAGGCTCTTCATTCCCAAGGGCAGTCTGGATTGTGAGACTTCACTCAAGGTATCCAAGTTGTCTGTGCTTTTCTTGCACAGAGATAGCAACGAAGAAAAGTGATGCAACTTCAGCTGCAGTTTGGAGAAGTACTACACACTGTTTTGAGCTGGCGTAGGATTTAATACTTTGGTTCACAGGCTTTATTTTTCAGAGGTGGCAGAAGAAGTGTTTGTAGCCTGGAAATATTTTGTTATAGTAGTGCGAGTAATTTTGGGAAATGTGGTTATTAAAGCCCTAGAAAATGCAGTGACAGAGTTATCTTCTAGATACAAGCTTTACACGGTATGTCAGGAAAAAAACAGGCTATTTGCAGAAGTCAAAAGCAGTATTTTATTTTCTTATTTGAACAAAATTAAGTGTAAAAAGTTGATATAACTAAAGGTCATTTTCATTTAAGTTATTACTAAGTAAGAATATGTGCGTTATTAGTCTTTAGCAAGACAGCTCTGGTCCATCCATGCAGCATAGGTCAAAAGTATCACTGTTATTTAATTGTTGTCCTTTTGCACTGATTATAAAACATTAACCTTCAGGAGGGTACAAATCACAGGAAATCGACTCTATCAGCACTTGCTATTATGTGTCATTATCATGAATAATTTGTGGGAAATCGAAGAAGACTGATAGTCCATGTTTTATATCTTTGTCTTTCTCAATAAACAGTTACTAAAGTTCTTCATATTTGTTGAAGCATTAGGAATTTTTGTTTTTGCAGAGATTTCAAGGCATTAAGGTCAGATTGAACATAAGAATAGCATTTCTAATATTGCAAATAACAGAGAAATTTTATCTTTAGCTGTCATCTGACTGGAGTTCAGAGAACAGGAAAAACATGTCCTGAGTAAGGATAGCAAGGCTTTTTTGTTTGTTTGTTCCTTAGAGGGGTTAAAGCAAAAAATAGCTGCATGGAATTATCAGGTTTGGATACTACCCTGTGAACTGAGACACCTCTGTAAGCAGTTCTTCAACCTATAGAAACAGACCAGTATTAGCTCTTCTGTTCATCTGAAAAGGTCAAGATTGTTTTTAGGTGGTAACATAAGGTTGCTCAAGATAAATTTTCAGTGCAAAGGAGGAAAAAAGCCAAACCATACACACAAAAGTCATGACTTTGAAATAATAGTGTGACCTTGCATATCCTTGCCTGTTCACCTTCCTTAACTTCCTTAATGATACTTAGCAATACTTAAAAGCTGGAGTGGGAGCTGGTGGTGTTTTCGTGTTGGGAAGATTTCTGAATGAAATAGTTCCTGTTTCAGCCAGATGACTGGATGTTTAACAAGATGAAATCATAGTATGGGAGTAGGCACTTTTATTACCAGGGCAGAATATGAGATTTACTTCAGGCCCTCTCTTACCAGATAACGTTCTCCAAACGCATGTGTGCCAGGGAGAGCTCATGGCATCCTTTTCAACAACACAGCTTGCTTGTGCATGATTTTATTTGTGTGTGAGTAGTTGTTTTGTGTTTGGTGGCAGGACTGGTGAGGGGAAAGGGAATGGAAGGAAGTAGTTGCATTCCTCACTTCCCCTCCTACTGATGTTTTTGTCTACAAAGAGAATTTTTAATTCCTGCTCAGTTCTAAGCAAAAATGGATGTGTATCTAGCCAGTAACAGCTCTTTATTGTTTGCTTTGAAGGCCAGACAATGTCCTTTTGAATAGTGCATATTGATGATCATCTTCAGAATGTTAGTACCCACTACATGGGTAGGGAACCTGAAATTCAGGAAAGAAGTAACAGATCTAGTGGGGAGGGAACTGTCAGGTGTGGAATTTACTGATTCTGATGGACTTCTGTGATTGAGTATAGCAGGAAGACTTCAATTTCATTTTCCTGAGATAGTTGAGGTGGAGGTATATACTGGTCTCCCATTATAATCTGCAAAGAAAGAAGTTGATTCCTGTTTCACTGGTAAGCTGCTAATGTAATAACAATATAGTGCCTGGAGAAACAGGCACTTGTGACTGTAATTACTAAGCAGTTAATTGCCTAGCTGCTTATTTAAATAACATCCTTTTGGAACTAGATGCAGAGCTTGGACTTATAATAGCTGTTGTGAAAATGAGTGTGTCTCATGTAGGTTCTGTATGTCTACTTTTTTTTCTTCACAGATGTTTTGATAGCTGTAATAGTATTACCCATACAGTATCATACCCTAACTCTCGTTAATGATAATGTGTGTGTGTTGTGCTTTTCTTGTAGTGTCTGTCTTTGAGCTTTGTAAGTTGTTGGTATTTTCTGTAACATAATTTATGGTCATTTTTCCAATAGCTTCCACTAATGGTAGAAAACACTTTAAAATATTTTGAAGGGTAGAAATTAGCTCTTACACTAACTCCTGTGAAACTGCTGGAGAATCTCACAGGTTCATCTTGTGCGATTCCCATATAAATTTAACAGAAAAGTGAAGAACCTTGGTGAATGGCTTTATATCAGAGCTGTTCAAGTGAGTCAGCCTCGCTTATGCTCATGAGGAAATATGCAGACATCTGACAGCCTGTGGAAAAAAACAAAGGGCAGTTTTTAAAGTGAGGATACTTATGCTGTGCTTTCACTGCTTGCTTCATTTCTCCTCACATGGAGATTCTTCTGCTTCTACCGGTAAGAGAAAACTGTAATGTTTATTATAAGAGCAGTGGTTTTATTGTGCGTGTTTGTAATCTACTCATCGAGTATCTTATTTTAGTCTTGGTCCATACAGAACATGATGCTCTGCAACTGCCATTAACTCATATTTTTAGCTCTAGTAGCAGAAGGTGGGTACAATAGGCTGAAATGCTTCAATCCTTCTGATAAACTACGTGCCTATCGCGGTGGGGCTGCGTCATAGAATTTCCACTTGCTTAGTTTGCTCTTTCATAAGAACTTCTAACTTGTTCCTCAATTTAAAAAGCTGGAATGTCCAACTCATAGGTTCGCTACGAAGAGTGTGCCTGCTTGGACCTGCTGGGGGAAGAAACTCATCAGGGCTGTGTAGTACAGAATGTGGGGCAGCAGTGGGATGTATGTGCCAGAAGAGGGAATGCAAGGCAGGGAAGAGACTCCTGTGCTGAGAACAGGTTTCTGTCCTTGTCACTTCCATAAAACACCTGAGGTTTTTGGAGCTGCCCTCTAATTGCATCTGGGTGTACTGGGTGTTTAGCTCTAAGATCACAAGCTGAGAGGAGAAGGACATCAGCTGGTCTCTAAGGGACACAACGCAAGCAAGCAGAAAGATTGAAAATTACAAGATTGAAGGATTAGCTGCTCTCCAAAGCATCTTCAAATAGATACCATATTATTAAACATCATCAATTTTAGCATAAGGGAGGATGTGTGTTCATTGTGTGGATATTGAGGCTGTTGCAGTGCCTGTGCTGTGGGGCATATCTGTGAAAGGAAGTTGGTTTATTAGTTGTGATGCATTCTGATGCCTGAGGAAATGCACTGCTGGGTCTGCAGAGCAGCCTTTCAGTCCAGGTTGTAGGAATCAAGGTGTAGCATCATGCTCAGAGGGAGCAAGTAACAAAATACCAACCAGCTGCTCAGGAAGGATCTGCTGAGAGAGGCAGGAGGTTGTTTGGGGACTATAGGAAGTGAGTGTGCAATATAAGACTCTACTGCATGTGCAGAGCCAGGCCAAATTCAAGCTCCGCAATCATTTACAAGACCAGTGTTCCCTAACTTTTGAGTTTGCTTGTCTTAATTACTGTGCAGGGTGCTTGATTGTCATGTGCTGTAAACAAGCAGTTGTGAGCAGGTGAAGTGGCTGTTACTGAAAATACTGGAATCTTTTAATTTTTGACATTAAGGGTCTGACAGGTCTTAATGCTAAATTCAAGTCACATGTGATGGTTGCAACTGACTGAGGATTATGCAGATGCTTTCATTTAGACTAGGAGCACCCTTTTTTCTAGATACTTTTTGTTTATAGTAAAAGGTTTAGGTGTACTGCTTTCTCTTCTGCAGGCCTAATTCTAAACAAGGAAAGTATCAGTCAAAATATTTGTACAAGATGAAGTAGCAATATAACACTGTTCTTTCATTGTTCACTTTAACATATCTGTGATTTGGTCCTAATGTGGGAGATCCCAGAGCCAACAGCTCTCTTCCCATAGATAATCTGTGCTGTGATAATCAGAGAAAATATCACTGGATTTGGAAAATAAATCACAGGAATTCTTTCAGCTTTTATGTACAATGTATTTCAGATGACATTGCCTGAAGCCCACACTAGCATTTTTTCTAATAAGAGAGAAACACAGTAGGAGACAAGTTTGGAATAATTCCAGAAGTAGTATCTACTTTGGAATTCGGTTACTTCTGGAGAAAAAAAAATAGTTAATTGGTATTACATCCTCTCCTCCCCTCCCTTCCCCTCCTCTCATTTATGTTGAAGTTGAATACCTTGTAGTGGGGAATAGACAGGAGGGACCATGACTGTGTTGAGGAAGTGAGGACTTTGTAATTGTTCTCTGCATTTGTCATCCCTTGGGGTTAACTGCCCTGGTGGAAGTAAATAGATCACAGCTGTGGAATGCCATTCCAGTAGGCTCCTTTATATCAGGAAAATAGTGTGTAACGTTTATTTAGACTTCTCTGACTACACAAAACTTGTCACATCTATAATTAGAAGTGTGTGGTTGAACCAGTGTAAATTTCTGTTTTAGGTATTAGGCTGAATAAAGCAATAGAATTTAAAAGAAAAATTGGCCACACAAGCAGAAGTCCACAACAGTCATGAATTTGATGACAATATGAATTTTGGGTGGGTATATAAGTTCTCAGCATTTTGTGAATCATAAAAAGAAATTTAAAAGATTTTGTTGAAAAGAAGATGCAGGCTTTTTTCCTGCTGCTTAAGCAGTGAAGGTTTGGGTCTTTGAGCTCAGATGTTCTGTTAGTCTACCTGTTACAGCAAGAGAAGCATCCTCAAAGTGAGGAGTTTTGGAAAAGCTATGGGTTTCTGAGGGAAACTGTGTTTATTTTTAGCTGAATGATTAATGCTGATTTGAAGTCTTACCTATGTTATTTCTTAAGAACAATATGCTAAAAGACAACACCCAGCTCTATCTAAATTTTTCTCGGTTGTGAAAAGCTAGTGCACATTTCTAGCATGGACTTAGAGCTGCTGGCTTGTAATTTACCTTAGCTTTTTTGATGGCTTCTCATTTCATGAACTATTTTTTACATGGTACTAAAATGTTCATTAGCTTTAGTTCCTAATGTTTTACTATGTATTAGTAAAATACTTTATGAATACGTTTTATGAACATGTTCCAGAAAGGTATCTCTTTCTTGGGTTACAGAGAGAATATTTTTCTTTTATTAATATTTCTTATTGGTAGTTAATTCCCTTCACTTTTACAAGCATAGCTCCTCTCCACTTTGTTATTGATGTTATTTTCCTGGCTTTAGCATCCAACTACAGTCTTTCATCACAACTTAATCTTGGGGTTGGAGTTTTTCAGTAATGTCTACTTTCCCTTTGTTACTCTAATTACAGCACCTTTGGAATCATCACTTCTCTTTTTATTAATTGACCCTTTGTGGTAGCCTCTCTTTTTGATAATTTAAATAATAAGTTCTTTACGTTTCTTGCTGGAAGGCATTTTCTACTCTTGAATAATTTTTACAGCTGTTACTGACCTTTGGTTTTTTTGGCTGCATTTAAGTAGTGAGATGTAGGCATTGCAATTCTGTGGAGTATTTAATTGTTGGTGGTCCTTACTTTATATATGGAGCAGAAACTGTTTTCCATGTATTCCCTTTACTCCTTGCCTAATGTGAACATGGTTGTGAGATTAGTCCCTTTTGCTGCAGTGTCCAATTGATTGCATCTGTTTAGGGATTTATCTGTTCTGACCCTCACACCTCTCATGCAAGGTCCTGCCCGATAGACTTCAGTTGCAAAGTTGGAAGACTTGGTCCATGTTTTGAAGACTGAGGTGTTATTCTGCAGAGCCAGTAGCTGAGGGGTGAGATGAACAACAGCTCCACTGGATAGCTTTGTCTCCTTGCCACAGGAAAATCAGGAAAAAAATCTATGCTTGTCTCTGTATGATAAAGCCAATGTCTGAGAGAGTTGGAAGGTCTTGTGTGATTAGATTTTAAAGTACTGTTTTTATTCTAGAATTAATTTGAGAATATTTTGCATTATGTAGATAACACTGTTGTAAATGCTGTGGGATGGGCACCAAAGGATCGTAAAACTCATCCGATAAAAAGTACCAAAGCATTTTGGAGTGTTCAAAGCCTGGTCAGCCATGCTTTCTGCTGGAGAATATCAGATGTTTGCTGTTTCAAACTGTTGGCTGTAAATTCTCCTAATCCAATGCTTGGCATGTAAAATTAGCTAATGCTCTTAACTCCAGTGTGGTATTTATTGTGAGAGAGGGTGCTATGTATTTGAAGGCTTTACTGGAATAATGCCTCAGTCTCTTGTACTCAGCAAGTTCCTTTTCCGTTCTGAACAGGATACAAGGGAGCTTCCAGAAGTCAGCCAAGATGAATATGGTGAAGAGGATCATGGGCCGGCCCCGGCAGGAAGAGTGCAGCCCCCAGGACAACGCGCTGGGCCTGATGCATCTGCGGCGCCTCTTCACGGAGCTCTGTCATCCTCCACGGCACATGACCCAGAAAGAGCAGGAAGAAAAACTTTACATGATGTTACCTGTGTTCAACAGGGTAAGCCGGGCAATTTGCAAGAAGTGTTTTCTTTATTTGAATTGTTTGCTCATATTTTGTATTCCCAAGACCTTTTGGTTCTAGCATAATAGGTTTTCTCCCGTTGACATCCTTTCAATTTTCCCCTTCTCCTCACACAGTTTTGTGTTAGGGGATAAACTTACCTTTGGAGATTTCCTTTTCTTATCACTTTTTCTCAAGAGCAATCCACAGATGCATGTAGGCTCGCAGCTTTTCTGCAGTTCACTGCAGCTCACTGCTATTACAGTCATCTGATTTCCAACCTAAACTTTGGGAGTAAGTTTATACCCACTTTTTTGTGTGACAGCACTCTCCTTGAGTCTAAATAGCTCTTCTCCCTTCTTTGCATTTTTTGTACTGATGCATATTTAGAGATAGCAATCATAATATGTCCTGTCAGCTTGGTTTTTGTAGGTTACATGAGCTCAACAATTTTAATTTCTCATGTTATATATTCTTATAGGCCTTTTTATATGTATTGAGTCTGAATCTCCTTTCATGGACAAGGGAGATTTTGAACAAGCAATCTGTAGGGAATGTATAATAGCCACTTTTAGTGTGGCATTTATATTTCACTACTCCCTTGTACTTAGGCAGAGATTTTGTTTTGAGGCAGAACTATGGCAACTGTCACTGGAATTAATAGGAACTAAATCCTCCTGATGTCTTATATCAGTCAGTTACCCTTCCAGGTTACTGTGAATAATAATTTTGATGGTAGTTTTAGGGTTGTAAAATACCAGTAGGTACACATCTAGCTTTCTAGCTTTGGGGGTTTTTTCCCCACTGTGTGCTCTTACTCTTTGCTTCTTGGGTGATAGATTTGTGCTTGTATATGCTACCTCAGAGAACTGGAATAAGCCAAAAACTAAAAGGATGTTTGTTGAAAGTATGGCTTTATGAAGGTGTTAGACACTGAGCTGCTTCCATGCTTGTGCTGGTTTTGCTGGGATAGAGTTAATTTTCCTTATAGTAGCTAGTGTAGGCTGTGTTTTGGATTTATGCTGGAAATAATGCTAACAATATGGGGATGTTTTAGTTATTGCTGAGCAGTGCTTACTCAGAGGCAAGGCCTTTCTGCTCCTCACCCCACTCCACCAGTGAAGAGGCTGGGAATGCAAATGGAACTGGGAGGAGACTCAGTGACCCCAGCTGACCCAGTGGATATCCCCCACATATGATGTCAGCCTCAGCATATAAAACAGGGGTAAGAAGGGGAGGGAGGTGGAGGGGATGTTCAAAGTGATTTGTCTTCCCAAGTCACTGTTACCCACGATGGGGCCCTGCTGTCCTGGAGAAGGCTGGGCACGCTTGCCCATGGAAAGCAGTGAATGAATTCCTTGTTTTGCTTTGCTTGCTTGTGTGGCTTTTGCTTTCCCTATTAAAGTGTCTTTATCTCAACTCATGAGTTTCCTACCTTTTACCTTGCTGTTTCTCTGCCCTGTTCCACCTGAGAGCAATGAGCCAGTGTGGTGTTTGGCTTCCAGTAGAGGTTAAACTACAACAATGCTATATAGAAAAATTAATCTTAGTCAAGACATGGTATTACTAGGATTTTCAGTCTACTGAAAATCTACTACTACTAGTTAGTGTGCTTTAGTGGATGGATCACTTGAATGCCATTCTGTTGCCGTAGGTCTTATTTCTGCTGGTAACCTGTTTTGTGAGTTTGGGAGAAGTAAGCTCAGTTCATATGCCTCCTCTTTAATTTGTCTTCTTAGATTATATGCCTTTTAGTTATGGACTTTCTTGATTTGTTTTTACAAATAAGCACAGTAGAATCTTAAGCTTCACGGGCTCAAGGCAAGATTATTTTGATGCAGTTATGCTTAGAAATCTCTCCCTGGTAGTTACATGAGGCTGATGCTTCTGGAAAACAGAATGCCTCTATTGAGCTTCTTCAGCACATAACTCTGATGTGCAGTTAGAGAAGAATTTTTTCTTAGCCTTTGTGGTAACTACTGGCAGAAGCATTATATATATAGAAATTGCAGGGATGATATTACTGGGTTTAAGTAAAACTAGTGTAGCAATGCATGTATAGCAGTCTAAGGAAAGACTTCAGTTAGATTTCTGAGGTGAAAAAAACCAGCTAAGTTTTAATTTCTCCATTGTTTCTGCTTTTTCTCTTTTTTGTTTTCTTTCTTAATACACATCCTCCCCACCCTTTACACCACTTGCTGGCTTTGTCCTAATTCTCATCTCCTCCTCTGCACTCTGCTGAAGCCCAGTTGAAGTTACTTCATGTATTTGCACCACTTGTTCTAACTGTCCTTCATTCAGCTCATGTGCTGAAGGATTCTGAAAACCAAATCAGTAGCCCCAAGTTTTCTTTTTACTTTGTGAAAATCAGCTCTTGTCTAAGTAATCTCAGGTACCATTTATATTCTTGAACAGATTGATGGTTTCTGTGATTTCTATTTGTATGAATGCATCTTAGCTATTCTTTTCCTCAATTTTCCCCTTTTTTGCAGTAGCTTTTCCTTCTCCAGGTTCCCCATGTCTCTATTCTTTGCAGAATCCATCTGGTTTTGTTTATGGGCTCTTTTCTCTGAGTCCTAGAGACTCTTTTGTACCCTTCTTTACTGAAGTGAACTTGGTGCTGAAGGCACATTCTTACATGTTCGCCAG